>NC_086445.1:851766149-851828649 GCF_028390025.1 Pseudophryne corroboree
GGCACCAAAATAGGTTGGTTCATGTGGAAAGATGAAACCACCTTCGGCAGAAATTGCTGACGAGTCCTCAATTCCGCTCTATCTAAGATCAAACAAGGGCTCTTGTGAGACAAAGCCGATAAATCAGACACCCGCTTTGCGGATGCCAAACCAACAGGATGACCACTTTCCAAGTGAGGAACTTCAACTCCACCTTCTGTAAAGGTTCAAACCAATGAGATTGAAGGAACTGCAACACCACAATAAGATCCCATGGTGCCACAGGGGGCACAAATGGGGGTTGGATGTGCAACACACCTTTCACGAAAGTCTAAACTTCTGGAAGGGAGGCCAATTGTTTTTGAAAGAAAACCGATACGGCTGAAATCTGTACTTTAATTGAGCCCAACTTTAGGCCCGCATCCACACCAGCCTGTAGAAAATGGAGAAAACGTCCTAGCTGAAATTCTTCCGTAGGAGCCTTCTTGGATTCGCACCAAGACGCATATTTCCTCCAAATACGGTGGTAATGTTTAAACGTTACTCCTTTCCTGGCCTGAAGAAGTGTGGGAATAACTTCACTGGGAATACCCTTTCGGGCTAGGATTTGGCGTTCAACCGCCATGCCGTCAAACGTAGCCGCGGTTAGTCTTGATACACGCACGGCCCCTGTTGTAACAGGTCCTCGCGTAGAGGAAGAGGCCAGGGATCTCCTATGAGTAATTCCTGAAGATCTGCATACCAAGCCCTCCTTGGCCAGTCTGGGACAATGAGGATTGCTTGAATCTTTGTTCTTCTTATGATCTTTAGAACTTTTGGAATGAGAGGAAGTGGAGGGAATACATACACCGACTGAAACACCCATGGTGTCACCAGAGCATCCACTGCAATTGCTTGAGAATCCCTCGACCTGGAACAATATTTCGGAAGCTTCTTGTTGAACCGAGAGGCCATCATGTCTCTTTGAGGAATTCCACAATGACTTATCACTTCTGTGAAGACCTCTTGATGGAGGCCCCACTCTCCAGAATGGAGATCGTGCCTGCTGAGGAAGTCTGCTTCCCAGTTGTTCACTCCTGGAATGAAGATCACCGACAGAGCGCTTGTATGCTTTTCCGCCCAGCGGAGAACCTTTGTGGCTTCTGCCATTGCCGCTCTGCTTTTTGTTCCGCCCTGGCGATTTAGGTGCGCTACTGCAGTAATATTGTCGGACTGGATCAGTATGGGCCGATTGCGAAGAAGATGTTCCGCTTGTACAAGGCCGTTGTAAATGGCCCTTAACTCCAGAATGTTTATGTGGAGACAAGATTCCTGGACTTGACCATCTTCCTTGGAAGTTTTCCCCCTGTGTGACTGCTCCCCAGCCCCAGAGACTTGCATCCGTGGTCACTAGGATCCAGTCCTGGATCCCGAACCTGCGCCCCTCTAGGAGGTGAGAACTGTGCAGCCACCACAGGAGTGAAATTCTGGTCTTGGATGTCAGGATTATCCTTCGGTGCATGTGCAGGTGGGATCCGGACCACTTGTCCAACAAGTCCCACTGAAACACTCTGGCATGGAATTTGCAAAACTGAATGGCCTCGTAGGCCGCAACCATCTTCCCCAGCAACCGAGTGCATTGATGGATTGACACTCTTGCTGGTTTCAGAATTTGTTTGAAAATCCTCGGAGCCGTGGACAGACCAAACGGCAACGTCTGAAATTGGTAATGACAATCCTGAATTGCAAATCTCAGGTAAGCCTGATGCAGAGGATATATGGGAACATGCAAGTAGGCATCTTTTATGTCCACCGACACCATAAAATCCCCTTCCTCCAGACTGGAGATCACTGCTCGGAGAGACTCCATCTTGAATTTGAATTTCTTTAGGTAGAAATTTAGGGATTTCAGGTTTAGGATTGGTCTGACCGAGCCGTCTGGCTTCGGGACCACAAACAGGCTCGAATAAAAGCCTTCTCCCTGTTGTGACTGGGGAACCCTGACGATGATCTGATTTTGACACAACTTTTGTATTGCGTCGCAAACTACCTCCCTGTCATGAAGAGAATCTAGTAAGGCCGATTTGAAAAATTTGGGAATTTGAAACTTTCTGTCAGAGCTTTACCAGACTATTTCAAATAGCGTGTTCAGTTCATGAGAGGGAGGTAACGTTATCTCAGGTTTCTTTTCCTTATACATACAGACCCTTTTATCAGGGACAGCCGGGTCCTCAGTGATATGTAATACCTCTTTAACCGCCACAATCATGTACTGAATGCTCTTTGCCAATTTTGGATCTAATCTGGAATCGCTATAGTCGACACTGGAATGTGTCCGTGTCGGTATCAGTGTCTGCCAACTGGGCCAACGTACGTTTTTGTGACCCTGAGGGGACCTGAACTTGCAATAACATATCTTCCACAGATTTCTTCCATGCCTGGGTCTGAGACTCAGACTTATCCAACCTCTTACTAATAAGAGCCACATTATCATTCAAGGCATTCAACACATTTACCCAATCAGGCATCGGCTGTGCCGACAGGGTCACCCCCGCAGCCGTTTGTGTCGCTAATACAGCCTCCTCCTGGGAAGAGCCTTCAGCCTCAGACATGTCGACACACGTGCACCAATCACCCACAGACAAGCCAGGCATATAGGGGACAGACCCACAGTAAAGTCTGTCAGAGAGACACAGAGGGGATTTGCCAGCTCACAACCCAGCGCCAAATCAACGTGTCTGAAACCACTAAGAAATTGCCTCAGACCTGTAGCGCTTTAACTATCACGTATATTGCACCAATTTATACTGTGCCTCCCCCCCCATTTTGCACCCCTGATGCTTGTCCTTATAACAGCCACAGATCACCCGGTGACTTGCGTCTTCCGGTGGGTGGGTCACCTGCCACACTTTAACAAACCAATCATTTCAGCAACAGGGTCTGCCACACGACTGTGGCTGAAATGACTGGTTTGTTTGGGCCCCCACCAAAAAGAAGCAATCAATCTCTCCTTGCACAAACTGGCTCTACAGAGGCAAGATGTCCACCTCATCATTATCCTCCGATTCCTCACCCCTTTAACCGTGTACATCCTCCTCACTGAGTATTAATTTGTCCCCACTGGAATCCACCATCACAGGTGGTGCACCCATCTTCAAGGGGAATGAGAATACTAACTGAACAGTTTGGATGCTTCATCAAGAACTATTTAAACTAACAGAGGGGGGCAGTGAACCAAACAAGAATAAAGAAATCTGCTCCCCCAACACAGAGGTATTGTTTCTGCAGGCAAAGGGAATAGGTAGCATATCCACAGCAATAGAAGATAATTCAGATCAAAACCAAATAAAAATAGGCAGAGAGAGAAGCATAGCTAGTAACAGGAAAAGCACAAACAAAACTCTAAAAGCTATGTGTGCAAATGCTAGGAGCTTAGGAAATAAAATCCCAGAACTAATTGCAATAATGACAAGGGATGATCTAGACATTGTGGCAATTACAGAGTCATGGTACAATGAAAATCATGACTGGGACATAGCTATACCGGGATATACTTTATTTAGGAAGGACAGAATTGGAAAAATCGGAGGAGGGGTAGCAATGTATGTAAAAAAATGCATAAATACTACATTAATACAAAGTATTGACGAAAAAGCTGAGGCCCTTTGGGTGACCATAGAAACAGGGGAAAAGTCGAGTATTCGTATTGGCGTGATATACAGGCCACCAGGTCAGGAAGAGGAACTTGACAAGTACCTATTGCAGGACATAACTAAAATGGCATTAAAAGGAGAGGTAATAATCATAGGAGACTTTAATCTTCCTGATGTAAACTGGGAAGTGTCTGTTGCTAGTTCCACTAGAAGTAGGGACATTTTAAATTCCCTTCAGGGAGCATCCCTCCACCAATTGGTGAGGGAGCCCACTCGGAAAGACGCTATATTAGACTTAATACTTACAAATGGAGACAGAATATCGGACGGAAAAGTGGGTGAAAACCTGGGATCCAGTAGTGAAAACCTGGGATCAAGCAGTATGGTTCAGCATAAAGACAGAAACTGACTCATCCCATACAAAAACAAAGGTGTTGGATTTTAGGAAGGCTGATTTTGTAGGGATGGGAAAATGTGTAAGCGATTCTTTGGTAGAGTGGAGGAACTTGGAAGCCGTGCAGGAGATGTGGGAAACATTAAAATGTGCAATATTAAAGGCAACAGACCTTTGTATCAAAAGTGTTAGGAAAAACACAAGGAAAAGGAAGCCAGTGTGGTTTGCAAAAGAAGTAGCAAATATTGTGAAAGCAAAAAAGATGGCTTTTAGGAAATATAAGAAGACACAAAATAATAAAGACAAAGAGATATATTTTGTTAGACAGAAGGATACTAAGAAGGTAATCAGATGTGCAAAGGCACAAGCTGAGGAGAAAATGGCCCAGTCAGTGGGTAAAGGAGGCAAAACTTTTTTTAGGTATATAAGCGAAAGGAGAAAAACAAAAGGCAGAATAATAAAACTAAAGACAGACACTGGGAGTCTTGTTGAGGGAGACAATTTAATAGCAGATCATCTTAATAATTATTTTTGCTCAGTATTTACTACTGAAAGAGAGGGGAAGGGGCCACAGTTAAGTTTCAGGGATATTCAGGAAAATGACACAAGTACATTTACAGAGGAGAAGGTCCTAACAGAACTCTCAAAGCTGAAAGTGGACAAATCTATGGGGCCAGATGGGATACATCCAAGGATACTAAAAGAACTTAAAGAGGTGCTGGTAGCACCATTGACAGAATTATTCAACCAGTCATTAGCTACAGGAGTAATTCCATGGAAAAGAGCAAACGTAGTCCCACTGCACAAAAGTGGAAGCAAGGAAGAGGCAAACAACTACAGACCAGTGAGTCTTACATCAGTAGTAGGGAAATTGATGGAAACACTCTTAAAAGAAAGAGTTGTAGATTATCTCAAATCCTGCAATTTACAGGATCCCAAACAGCATGGATTCACTGGGGGGAGATCATGTCAAACAAATCTTATTGACTTTTTTGACTGTGTGACTAAAGTGATGGATAAAGGTGGAGCCATGGATATAGCTTATCTAGACTTTAGTAAAGCTTTTGACACTGTTCCACATCGCAGACTGCTAAATAAACTTGAAAGTTTGGGATTGGATATTAGGATTATTGAATGGATAAGATCTTGGTTGAAGGATAGAAAACAGAGAGTTGTGGTGAATGGAGTGCATTCACAGGAGGGAAATGTTACCAGTGGAGTACCCCAGGGATCAGTACTTGGACCAGTGCTTTTTAATATCTTTATTGGTGACATTGCAAATGGCATTAAAGGGAAAGTATGCCTTTTTGCAGATGACACAAAGGTATGCAACAGGGTAGACACACCAGGTGGGGTAAAACAAATGATTGAGGATCTAGGTAGACTATAGGAATGGTCAAGAGTGTGGCAATTACAGTTTAATGCCAAAAAATGCAAAAGCATGCACTTGGGTCTCAAAAATCCAAAGGCTAAATATAGTATTAATGGCACTATACTGGAAACTACTGAGGAGGAAAGGGATCTAGGAGTCACTATTTCAGATGACTTAAAGGCAGGTAAACAATGTAACAAAGCAATGAGGAAGGCTAGTCAGATGCTTGGCTGCATTGGGAGAGGAATCAGCAGCAGAAAGAAAGAAGTAATAATGCCACTGTATAGGTCATTGGTACGGCCTCATCTAGAATACTGTGTTCAATTCTGGAGGCCATATCTTCAAAAGGATATTAATACATTAGAAACTGTACAAAGAAGGGCAACTAAAATGGTGCATGGCCTACATCACAAAACATACCCAGAAAGACTAAGAAATCTCAATATGTATAGTTTGGAGCAGAGAAGGGAAAGGGGGGACATGTTAGAAACTTTCAAATATATCAAGGGTTTTAACAAAGTCCAGGAGGGAAACATTCTCCAAATGAAGAGAAGCAATAGGACACGAGGACATGCACTGAGACTGGAGGGGAGGAGGTTCAGGGAAAATTTGCGGAAAAATTACTTCACAGAAAGGGTAGTGGACAAGTGGAATAGCCTCCCATCGGAGGTGGTAGAGGCTAAGACAGTAGAGCAATTTAAACATGCATGGGATAGACATAAGGATATCCTTACAAAGAAATAAGGATCAATTAAGGTTAGAGATAAAAAAAAAAAGGGGCAGACTAGATGGGCCAAGTGGTTCTTATCTGCCGACAAATTCTATGTTTCTATGTTTCTATGTTACTTTCTGGAGGCAATTGCTGGTAAAGGTGTTTCTGGAAGACTTTATAATTCATTTTGATGAACATCATCTACTCCACATTTTGTGGAAGTAACCTCCTACGCCGATCGCTGACAAGGTGAGCGGCTGCACTAAACACTATTTCGGAGTACACACTGGAGGGAGGGCAACTTAGGTAAAATAAATCCAGTTTGTGCAAGGGCCTCCAAATTAGAGATGAGCGCCTGAAATTTTTCGGGTTTTGTGTTTTGGTTTTGGGTTCGGTTCCGCGGCCGTGTTTTGGGTTCGAACGCGTTTTGGCAAAACCTCACCAATTTTTTTTTGTCGGATTCGGGTGTGTTTTGGATTCGGGTGTTTTTTTCAAAAAACACTAAAAAACAGCTTAAATCATAGAATTTGGGGGTCATTTTGATCCCAAAGTATTATTAACCTCAAAAACCATAATTTACACTCATTTTCAGTCTATTCTGAATACCTCACACCTCACAATATTATTTTTAGTCCTAAAATTTGCACCGAGGTCGCTGTGTGAGTAAGATAAGCGACCCTAGTGGCCGACACAAACACCGGGCCCATCTAGGAGTGGCACTGCAGTGTCACGCAGGATGTCCCTTCCAAAAAACCCTCCCCAAACAGCACATGACGCAAAGAAAAAAAGAGGCGCAATGAGGTAGCTGTGTGAGTAAGATTAGCGACCCTAGTGGCCGACACAAACACCGGGCCCATCTAGGAGTGGCACTGCAGTGTCACGCAGGATGGCCCTTCCAAAAAACCCTCCCCAAACAGCACATGACGCAAAGAAAAAAAGAGGCGCAATGAGGTAGCTGTGTGAGTAAGATTAGCGACCCTAGTGGCCGACACAAACACCGGGCCCATCTAGGAGTGGCACTGCAGTGTCACGCAGGATGTCCCTTCCAAAAAACCCTCCCCAAACAGCACATGACGCAAAGAAAAAAAGAGGCGCAATGAGGTAGCTGTGTGAGTAAGATTAGCGACCCTAGTGGCCGACACAAACACCGGGCCCATCTAGGAGTGGCACTGCAGTGTCACGCAGGATGTCCCTTCCAAAAAACCCTCCCCAAACAGCACATGACGCAAAGAAAAAAAGAGGCGCAATGAGGTAGCTGACTGTGTGAGTAAGATTAGCGACCCTAGTGGCCGACACAAACACCGGGCCCATTTAGGAGTGGCACTGCAGTGTCACGCAGGATGTCCCTTCCAAAAAACCCTCCCCAATCAGCACATGATGCAAAGAAAAAGAAAAGAAAAAAGAGGTGCAAGATGGAATTGTCCTTGGGCCCTCCCACCCACCCTTATGTTGTATAAACAAAACAGGACATGCACACTTTAACCAACCCATCATTTCAGTGACAGGGTCTGCCACACGACTGTGACTGATATGACGGGTTGGTTTGGACCCCCCCCAAAAAAGAAGCAATTAATCTCTCCTTGCACAAACTGGCTCTACAGAGGCAAGATGTCCACCTCATCATCACCCTCCGATATATCACCGTGTACATCCCCCTCCTCACAGATTATCAATTCGTCCCCACTGGAATCCACCATCTCAGCTCCCTGTGTACTTTGTGGAGGCAATTGCTGCTGGTCAATGTCTCCGCGGAGGAATTGATTATAATTCATTTTAATGAACATCATCTTCTCCACATTTTCTGGATGTAACCTCTAACGCCGATTGCTGACAAGGTGAGCGGCGGCACTAAACACTCTTTCGGAGTACACACTTGTGGGAGGGCAACTTAGGTAGAATAAAGCCAGTTTGTGCAAGGGCCTCCAAATTGCCTCTTTTTCCTGCCAGTATAAGTACGGACTGTGTGACGTGCCTACTTGGATGCGGTCACTCATATAATCCTCCACCATTCTATCAATGTTGAGAGAATCATATGCAGTGACAGTAGACGACATGTCCGTAATCGTTGTCAGGTCCTTCAGTCCGGACCAGATGTCAGCATCAGCAGTCGCTCCAGACTGCCCTGCATCACCGCCAGCGGGTGGGCTCGGAATTCTGAGCCTTTTCCTCGCACCCCCAGTTGCGGGAGAATGTGAAGGAGGAGATGTTGACAGGTCGCGTTCCGCTTGACTTGACAATTTTGTCACCAGCAGGTCTTTCAACCCCAGCAGACTTGTGTCTGCCGGAAAGAGAGATCCAAGGTAGGCTTTAAATCTAGGATCGAGCACGGTGGCCAAAATGTAGTGCTCTGATTTCAACAGATTGACCACCCGTGAATCCTTGTTAAGCGAATTAAGGGCTCCATCCACAAGTCCCACATGCCTAGCGGAATCGCTCCGTGTTAGCTCCTCCTTCAATGTCTCCAGCTTCTTCTGCAAAAGCCTGATGAGGGGAATGACCTGACTCAGGCTGGCAGTGTCTGAACTGACTTCACGTGTGGCAAGTTCAAAGGGCATCAGAACCTTGCACAACGTTGAAATCATTCTCCACTGCGCTTGAGACAGGTGCATTCCACCTACTATATCGTGCTCAATTGTATAGGCTTGAATGGCCTTTTGCTGCTCCTCCAACCTCTGAAGCATATAGAGGGTTGAATTCCACCTCGTTACCACTTCTTGCTTCAGATGATGGCAGGGCAGGTTCAGTAGTTTTTGGTGGTGCTCCAGTCTTCTGTACGTGGTGCCTGTACGCCGAAAGTGTCCCGCAATTCTTCTGGCCACCGACAGCATCTCTTGCACGCCCCTGTCGTTTTTTAAAAAATTCTGCACCACCAAATTCAAGGTATGTGCAAAACATGGGACGTGCTGGAATTTGCCCATATTTAATGCACACACAATATTGCTGGCGTTGTCCGATGCCACAAATCCACAGGAGAGTCCAATTGGGGTAAGCCATTCCGCGATGATCTTCCTCAGTTGCCGTAAGAGGTTTTCAGCTGTGTGCGTATTCTGGAAAGCGGTGATACAAAGCGTAGCCTGCCTAGGAAAGAGTTGGCGTTTGCGAGATGCTGCTACTGGTGCCGCCGCTGCTGTTCTTGCGGCGGGAGTCCATACATCTACCCAGTGGGCTGTCACAGTCATATAGTCCTGACCCTGCCCTGCTCCACTTGTCCACATGTCCGTGGTTAAGTGGACATTGGGTACAACTGCATTTTTTAGGACACTGGTGAGTCTTTTTCTGACGTCCGTGTACATTCTCGGTATCGCCTGCCTAGAGAAGTGGAACCTAGATGGTATTTGGTAACGGGGGCACACTGCCTCAATAAATTGTCTAGTTCCCTGTGAACTAACGGCGGATACCGGACGCACGTCTAACACCAACATAGTTGTCAAGGCCTCAGTTATCCGCTTTGCAGCAGGATGACTGCTGTGATATTTCATCTTCCTCGCAAAGGACTGTTGGACAGTCAATTGCTTACTGGAAGTAGTACAAGTGGGCTTACGACTTCCCCTCTGGGATGACCATCGACTCCCAGCAGCAACAACAGCAGCGCCAGCAGCAGTAGGCGTTACACGCAAGGATGCATCGGAGGAATCCCAGGCAGGAGAGGACTCGTCAGAATTGCCAGTGACATGGCCTGCAGGACTATTGGCATTCCTGGGGAAGGAGGAAATTGACACTGAGGGAGTTGGTGGGGTGGTTTGCGTGAGCTTGGTTACAAGAGGAAGGGATTTACTGGTCAGTGGACTGCTTCCGCTGTCGCCCAAAGTTTTTGAACTTGTCACTGACTTATTATTAATGCGCTGCAGGTGACGTATAAGGGAGGATGTTCCGAGGTGGTTAACGTCCTTACCCCTACTTATTACAGCTTGACAAAGGCAACACACGGCTTGACACCTGTTGTCCGCTTTTCTGTTGAAATACCTCCACACTGAAGAGCTGATTTTTTTGGTATTGTCACCAGGCATGTCAACGGCCATATTCCTCCCACGGACAACAGGTGTCTCCCCGGGTGCCTGACTTAAACAAACCACCTCACCATCAGAATCCTCCTGGTCAATTTCCTCCCCAGCGCCAGCAACACCCATATCCTCCTCATCCTGGTGTACTTCAACATCTTCATCTTCAATCTGACTATCAGGAACTGGACTGCGGGTGCTCCTTCCAGCACTTGCAGGGGGCGTGCAAATGGTGGAAGGCGCATGCTCTTCACGTCCAGTGTTGGGAAGGTCAGGCATCGCAACCGACACAATTGGACTCTCCTTGTGGATTTGGGATTTCGAAGAACGCACAGTTCTTTGCGGTGCTTTTGCCAGCTTGAGTCTTTTCAGTTTTCTAGCGAGAGGCTGAGTGCTTCCATCCTCATGTGAAGCTGAACCACTAGCCATGAACATAGGCCAGGGCCTCAGCCGTTCCTTGCCACTCCGTGTGGTAAATGGCATATTGGCAAGTTTACGCTTCTCCTCCGTCAATTTTATTTTAGGTTTTGGAGTCCTTTTTTTACTGATATTTGGTGTTTTGGATTTGACATGCTCTGTACTATGACATTGGGCATCGGCCTTGGCAGACGACGTTGCTGGCATTTCATCGTCTCGGCCATGACTAGTGGCAGCAGCTTCAGCACGAGGTGGAAGTGGATCTTGATCTTTCCCTAATTTTGGAACCTCAACATTTTTGTTCTCCATATTTTAATAGGCACAACTAAAAGGCACCTCAGGTAAACAATGGAGATGGATACTAGTATACAATTATGGACTGCCTGCCGAGTGCAGACACAGAGGTAGCCACAGCCGTGAACTACCGTACTGTACTGTGTCTGCTGCTAATATAGACTGGTTGATAAAGAGATGTCTATGTAACTATGTATGTATAAAGAAGAAAGAAAAAAAAACCACGGTTAGGTGGTATACAATTATGGACGGACTGCCTGCCGAGTGCAGACACAGAGGTAGCCACAGCCGTGAACTACCGTACTGTACTGTGTCTGCTGCTAATATAGACTGGTTGATAAAGAGATGTCTATGTAACTATGTATGTATAAAGAAGAAAGAAAAAAAAACCACGGTTAGGTGGTATACAATTATGGATGGACTGCCTGCCGAGTGCAGACACAGAGGTAGCCACAGCCGTGAACTACCGTACTGTACTGTGTCTGCTGCTAATATAGACTGGTTGATAAAGAGATGTCTATGTAACTATGTATGTATAAAGAAGAAAGAAAAAAAAACCACGGTTAGGTGGTATACAATTATGGACGGACTGCCTGCCGAGTGCAGACACAGAGGTAGCCACAGCCGTGAACTACCGTACTGTACTGTGTCTGCTGCGAATATAGACTGGTTGATAAAGAGATGTCTATGTAACTATGTATGTATAAAGAAGAAAGAAAAAAAAACCACGGTTAGGTGGTATACAATTATGGACGGACTGCCTGCCGAGTGCAGACACAGAGGTAGCCACAGCCGTGAACTACCGTACTGTACTGTGTCTGCTGCTAATATAGACTGGTTGATAAAGAGATGTCGTAGTAGTATGTATGTATAAAGAAGAAAAAAAAACCACGGTTAGGTGGTATACAATTATGGACGGACTGCCTGCCGAGTGCAGACACAGAGGTAGCCACAGCCGTGAACTACCGTACTGTGTCTGCTGCGACTGGATGATAAATTATATAAAAAATATATATATATCACTACTGCAGCCGGACAGGTATATATTATATATTTTATATAATGACGGACCTGCTGGACACTGTCTGTCAGCAGAATGAGTTTTATTTTTATAGAATAAAAAAAAAAAAAAACACACAAGTGAAGTCACACGACGAGTGTTTAACTTTTTCAGGCAATCACAATATAAGTATACTACTAACTATACTGGTGGTCAGTGTGGTCAGGTCACTGGTCAGTCACACTGGCAGTGGCACTCCTGCAGCAAAAGTGTGCACTGTTTAATATAATATTATGTACTCCTGGCTCCTGCTATAACCTATAACTGGCACTGCAGTGCTCCCCAGTCTCCCCCACAATTATAAGCTGTGTGAGCTGAGCAGTCAGACAGATATATAATATATATAGATGATGCAGCACACTGGGCTGAGCCTGAGCAGTGCACACAGATATGGTATGTGACTGAGTCACTGTGTGTATCGCTTTTTTCAGGCAGAGAACGGATATATTAAATAAACTGCACTGTCTGGTGGTCACTCACTAGTAAACTCTCTGCACTCTCTACACTTCTACAGTACTCCTCCTAGTCCTAAGCTCCAGTAAATCTCTCTCTTTTATAATCTAAATGGAGAGGACGCCAGCCACGTCCTCTCCCTATCAATCTCAATGCACGTGTGAAAATGGCGGCGACGCGCGGCTCCTTATATAGAATCCGAGTCTCGCGATAGAATCCGAGCCTCGCGAGAATCCGACAGCGTCATGATGACGTTCGGGCGCGCTCGGGTTAACCGAGCAAGGCGGGAAGATCCGAGTCGCTCGGACCCGTGAAAAAAAACATGAAGTTCGGGCGGGTTCGGATTCAGAGAAACCGAACCCGCTCATCTCTACTCCAAATTGCCTCTTTTTCCTGCCAGTATACGTACGGACTGTCTGACATGCCTACTTGGATGCTGTCACTCATATAATCCTCCACCATTCTTTCAATGGTGACAGAATCAAATGCAGTGACAGTAGACATGTCAGTAATTGTTGGCAAGTTCTTCAGTCCAGACCAGATGTCGGCTTTCGCTCCTGACTGCCCTGCATCACCACCAGTGGGTGGGCTAGGAATGTTATCCTTTTTCCTTGCAGCCCCAGTGGCGGGAGAAATTGAAGGAGGAGCTGCTGACAGGTCACGTTCCGCTTGAGTTGACAATTTACTAACCAGCAGGTCTTTGCACCTCTGCAGACTTGTGTCTGCTGGAAAGAGCTACAATGTAGGCTTTAAACCTAGGATCGAGCATGGTGGCGAAAATGTAGTGCTCTGATTTCAACAGATTGACCACCCTTGAATCCTGGCAAATCGAATGAAGGGCTCCATCCACAAGTCCCACATACTTTGCGTAATCGCTCTGTCTTAGCTCCTCCTTCAATTTCTCCAGCTGCTTCTGCAAAAGCCTGATGAGGGGAATGACCCGACACAAGCTGGCAGTGTCTGAACTGACTTCACGTGTGTCAAGTTCGAAGGGTTAGAGAACCTTGCACAAGATGGAAATCATTCTCCACTGCGCTTGAGCCCGGTGCATTACCCATCCTTTGCCTATATCGTAGGTGGATGTATAGGCTTTAATGGTCTTTTGCTGCTCCTCCATCCTCTGAAGAATATAGAGTGTTGAATTCCACCTCATTACCACCTCTTCCTTCAGTTGATGGCGAGGCAGGTTCAGGAGTGTTTGCTGGAGCTCCAGTCTACGGCTTGCAGTGGCTGAATGTCGAAAGTGGCCCACAATTTTTTTGCGTGCCACAGACAGCATATCCTGCACACCCCTCTCATTTTTAAAAAAAAATTCTGCACCACCAAATTAATTGTATGTGCAAAACATGGGACATGCTGGAATTTGCCCAGATGTAATGCAAGCACAATATTGGTGGCATTGTCCAATATCACAAATCCCCAGGAGAGTCCAATTGGGGTAAGCCATTCTGTGATGATGTTCCCAAGTTTCCGTAAGAGGTTGTCAGCAGTGTGCCTCTTATAGAAAGCGGTGATACATAGCGTAGCCTGCCTAGGAACGAGTTGGCGTTTGCAAGATGCTGCTACTGGTGCCGCTGCGGGAGGCCATACATCTACCCAGTGGGCTGTTACAGTCATATAGTCCTTAGTCTGCCCTGTTCCACTTGTCCACATGTCTGTGGTTAAGTGGACACTGGAATCAACCGCATTTTTTAGGACACTGGTGACTCTTTTTCTGACGTCTGTGTACATTCTCGGTATCGCCTGCATAGAGAAGTGGGACCTAGATGGGATTTGATACCGGGGACAAAGTACCTCAAACAAATCTTTAAGTGACTCTGAAGTAATGGTGGATACCGGATGCACCTCTAACACCAACATAGCTGTCAAGGCCTCAGTTATCCGCTTTGCAAAAGGATGACTGCTGTCATATTTAATCTTCCATCACAAAGGACTGTTGGACAGTCAATTGCTTACTGGAAGTAGTACAAATGGTCTTCTGACTTCCCCTCTGGGATGACGATCGACTCCCAGCAGCAGCAGCGGCAGCAACAGCATGCGTAACACTGAAGGATCCTACTGAGGAATCCCGGTTAGGAGAGGACTCCTCAGTCTTGACAGTGACATGGCCTGCAGGACTACGGACGTTCCTGACTGAGGAGGAAGTTGAAGTTGAGGGAGTTGGTGGTGTCGCTTGCAGGAGCTTGGGTACAGTGGACTGCTTACACTCTTACCCAAAGTTTCACAACTTTACACTGACTTCTGATGAATGCACAGCAGGTGACGTATAAGGGAGGATGTTCCTAGGTGGTTAACATCCTTACCCCTACTTATTACAGATTGACAGAGGCAACAGATGGCTTGATACATGTTGTCCATATTTGAGGAGAAATAATTCCACACCGAAGAGGTTGCTTTTTGGGTAGTTTGCCCAGGCATCACAATGGACTTCTTCGTCCCAAGGACAACAGGTGTCTCCCGCGGTGCCTGACTTAAACAAACCACATCACCATCAGAATCCTAATCGTCAACTTCCTCTTCAGCACCAGCAACACCCATATCCTCATCCTGGTGTACTTCAACAGTGACATCTTCAATTTGAATATCAGGAACTGGACTGTGGGTACTCCTTCCAGCACTTGCAGGGGTCGTGCAAATGGTGGAAGGAGCCACCTCTTCCCATTCAGTGTTGGGAAGGTCAGGCATCGCAACCGCCGACACACATGGACTCTCCTTGGGGATTTGTGATACCATCTCAGAGCGCACAGTTCTTTTCTGTGCTCTTCCCAGCTTAACTCTTAATTTTTCTAGCGGGAGGATGAGGGCTTCCATCGTCATGTGAAGCTAAACCACTAGCCATGAACATAGGCCAGGGCCTCAGCCGTTCCTTGCCACTCCGTGTCGTAAATGGCATATTGGCAAGTTTACTTTACTCCACAGACGATTTAAATTTCTTTTTTTGGTTCTTTTTACTGAACTTTGGATTTTTGGATTTTATACTCCCTCTACTATCACATTGGGTATCGGCCTTGGCAGACGACGTTGATGGCATTTCATCATCTATGTCATGGCTAGTGGCAGCAGCTTCAGCACTAGGAGGAAGTGGTTCTTCTTTCCCTATTTTCTCCTCAAAATTTTTGTTCTCCATTATTTTTTGGAGTTATATGAGACAATATGCGTCACAGGAATGACTGGAATTACTGATGACACAGGACACTACCACTGGTCTGATGCAGCCCAACAGGTTGTTATAATTGTTATACTGCAGCAGTGGATATATAGCAGCAGCGTATATCGTTACTGGAATTACTGATGACACAGGACACTAACACTGGTCTGATGCAGACAAACAGGTTGTTGTTATAATTATTATACTGCAGCAGTGGACATATAGCAGCAGTATATATCGTCATTGGAATTACTCATGACACAGGACACTACCACTGGTCTGATGCAGCACAACAGGTTGTTATAATTGTTATTCTGCAGTAGTGGACATATAGCAGTAGCGTATATTGTCACTGGAATTACTGATGACACAGGACACTACCACTGGTCTGATGCAGCCCAACAGGTTGTTGTTATTATTGTTATACTGCAGCAGTGGATATATAGCAGCAGCGTATATCGTTACTGGAATTACTGATGACACAGGACACTACCACTGGTCTGATGCAGACAAACAGGTTGTTATAATTGTTATACTGCAGCAGTGGATATATAGCAGCAGCGTATATTGTCACTGGAATTACTGATGACACAGGACACTACCACTTGTCTGCACAACACAGCACCACTTTATACAGCTACACTGGATATATGGCAGCAGAGAACACCAACACTGTGAATGGCTGGACTGATATAGCACAATACACTGACTACACTGGACTGGTCTGCACAACACAGCACCACTTTACAGCTACACTGAATATATCTGCTTGGACTGATACAGCACAATACACTGACTACACTGGACTGGTCTGCACAGCACAGCACCACTTTACAGCTACACTGGATATATCTGCCTGGACTGATACAGCACAATACACTGACTACACTGGACTGGTATGTACAACACAGCACCACTTTACAGCTACACTGGATATATGGCAGCAGAGAACACCAAAACTGTGACTATCTGGACTGATGCAGCACAATACACTGACTACAATGGACTGGTCTGCACAACACAGCACCACTTTACAGCTACACTGGATATATCTGCCTGGACTGATACAGCACAATACACTGACTACACTGGACTGGTCTGCACAACACAGCACCACTTTACAGCTACACTGGATATATGGCAGCAGAGAACACCAAAACTGTGACTATCTGGACTGATGCAGCACAATACACTGAGTGACTACACTGGACTGGACTGAGCAGCACAACACTTGCCACCCCACTTTCCCACCCCAGCACACAGACACTGAACACTGAGGACACGTCCTCTCTATATACTCTCCGAGACTGGAGTGAAAATGGCGGGGACACGCGGCTCCTTATATGGAATCCAAATCCCGCGAGAATCCGACAGCGGGATGATGTTTTGCCACGTTCGGGTTTCCGAGTCAAGAGGGAAAATCCGAGCCTGGCTCGGATCCGGACTCGGAAGGCAAAGTCCGGTAGAGAACCGAACCCGCTCATCTCTACTTACTATGGGGCCAAGTTATCACCATCCGCATCTAAGGATGCAGATGGGATGTGATAATATCGACCCAATACGCAATGTGATAAATGATAAAATTTACACAATCCACAATGTGATAACTGATTACATTGCATGCTCTATCCCTGTGATGCTACTTCGCAGCATTAGCAGGGTATCTTTTGTAAATAATACCCCAAATATATTTTACGCATACACCACCACTACCACCACCTTGAACTCCCCACCCACAACAACCCCCCCTCCCGCACTGCAAACCCCCCAACCCACTGCTGATCATACTCATCTACCCAGGGATCGGTGCTCCTGGAGGGCGGCAGGCAGGCCCGGCGCTACCCGCTCAGCAAGGTCTGCAAAGCAGGGAGGCGCTGGTCTAGACAGGCGCTCCTCCTGCTCTGCTACCTTACTGATGGGCAGTGTTACTGGCAGGGACGTCTGCTGCAGCCTGCGCCTGTCACACTGTCAGGCAGCAGCAGCGCCGGCAGCATGATGTACTCACTGAACGTTTTAACATCCGTCTCTGTGCTGATAATAATACCCTCCTGTCATTGCCCTCCCCCCTTCCCTCTCCCCCTTGCTCCTCCCGCTGCACATGACAGAGAGACAGGCAGCAGTGTCGCCCCTCCCACCACTGTGACTCGGTGGTGAAGTCAGGGGGAGGGCACTTCCTCCAATACACAGAAAGGCACGTGCACTGGTTTGGAGGAGCCAGCAGCCCTGAGGAGCAGCCAGCCACACTGAGGGAGGAGCAGAGATAAGGTAAATAGACTGCTGCAGCTAAACGTGTGCTGGGGGGTGTCATCAATCTGCTGTGCTGGGGGGTGTCATCAATGTGTGCTGAGGGGTGTTATCAATGTGTGCTGGGGGGTGTCAGCAATGTGTGCTGGGGGGTGTCAGCAATGTGTGCTGGAGGTGTCATCAGTGTGTGCTGGGGGTGTCAGCAATGGGTCTGGGACTGAGGGTCGACAGCACAAAGGTCGACACACCTTAGGTCGACGCCAATTGGTCAACACACCTAAGGTCGACATGGACAAAAGGTCGACAGGAACAAGGTCGACATGGAAAAAGGTCGACATGAGTTTTTTATGTTTTTTGGGTGTCGTTTTCTTCGTAGAGTGACCGGGAACCCCAATTAGTGCACCGCGTCCCCTCGCATGGCTCGCTTCGCTCGCCATGCTTTGGGCATGGTGCCTTCGCTTCGCTCCGCACATTTTACCGTTCCAATCGTAGTCCACGTGGATCGTTAAGTATGAAAAGGTTCAAAAAAAGAAAAAAATCGTGAAAAACTCATGTCGGCCTCTTTCCATGTCGACCTTGTTCCTGTCGACCTTTTGTCCATGTCGACATAAGGTGTGTCGACCAATTGGCGTCAACCTAAGGTGTGTCGACCTTTGTGCTGTCGACCTGGAGTCCGGATACCGTCAGCAATGTGTTCTGGGGGGTGTCAGCAATGTGTGCTGGGGGTGTCATCAGTGTGTGCTGGGGGTGTCATCAGTGTGTGCTGGGGGGTGTCAGCAATGTGTGCTGGGGGTGTCATCAGTGTGTGCTGGGGGGTGTCAGCAATGTGTTCTGGGGTGTCACCAATGTGTGCTGGGGGTGTCATCAGTGTGTGCTAGGGGTATCATCAGTGTGTGCTGGGGGGTGTCAGCAATGTGTGCTGGGGGTGTCATCAGTGTGTGCTGGGGGATGTCATCAGTGTGTGATGGGGGATGTCATCAGTGTGTGATGGGGGGTGTCATCAGTGTGTGCAGGGGGGTGTCAGCAATGTGTTCTGGGGGTGTCATCAGTGTGTGCTGGGGGTGTCAGCAATGTGTGCTGGTGGTGTCATCAGTGTGTGCTGGGGGGTGTCAGCAATGTGTGCTGGCGAGTGTCAGCAATGTGTGCTGGGGGTGTCATCAGTGTGTGCTGGTGGGTGTCATTAATGTGTGCAGGGTGTGTGTGTAGTTAATGTGTGCTGGGGAGGGGGGGTCATTTATGTGTGCTGGGGAGGAGGTTGCCATTTATGTGTGCTGGGGAGGAGGTTGCCATTTATGTGTGCTGGGGGTGTCATTAAAGTGTGCTGGGGAGGGTGTGTGTGTGCTGGGGGATGTGTCATATTAATGTGCTGGGGAGTGGCATATTAACAATGTGTGACTATTAATGTGTGCTGGGCACAGGCGTGCGCAGAGACTGACTGGCGGGTGCCGCTCCGGACGTCCCCCCCTCCACGGCATTATAGTGTTCTCTCACCTCCCCTGTCCTGGATATAAACTGCTCACCTGGGCGGCCCAGGTGAGCGGACCAGGTGAGCAGTCTATATCCAGGACAGGGGAGGTGAGAGAACACTATAATGCCGTGGAGGGGGGGAAGTCCGGAGCGGCACCCGCCAGTCAGTCTCTGCGCACGCCTGTGGTGCTGGGGAAGGGGGGGTGTCATATTAATGTGTTCTGAGGGAGGAGAGGGGGGGTCATATTAATATGTGCTGGGGAGGGGGGCTCATAGTAATGTGTGCTGGGGGGAAATGGTATGTGTAAAAGGGAGCTCTACCTGGCACAATGTGTAAAATGATGCTCTGCCTGGTGCAAAGTGTAAAAGGGTGCTCTACCTGGAATAATGTGTGGCTTGCTCTACCTGGCATTGTAAAAGGGGCTCTACCTGGCACAATGTGTGAAAGTGGTCTCTACCTGTCATTGTAAAAAGGAGACTAAACCTTGCGCAATGTGTAAAAGGGGACTCTACCTGGAATAATGTGTGACTGACTCTACCTGATGCAGTATGTAAAAGGGGGCTCTATCTGGCGTAATGTATATAAGTGGTACTACTGTGTGGCGTAATTTTGAATAATGACTACTGTGCGTCATTATTTAACGCCTCTATATTTTTGCACCGTGCCTTTGTCCATGTTATAGATGTTGGGGGTGGGAGGGGGGCACCAAAATGTCTAGTTACAGCTCTGAGGATGAGATCTGTCACAGTTGTATTTGTAGACAGGCGCATAATTGGCAGCAGGCAATCCTGGCTCTCTGCTGCTCTGACTGGATGATGTACAGTAGAGTGAGCTGCCACTGTGCAGTATCATTTTACTGCACCGGGGGTCACAGGAGTGGTAGTGAGCCCCAATAACCGACAGCCCTACAGGAGCACCAATCCCGGTCCCTCGGTAGGTGAGAATGATTTTTTTTTTTTCACAGTGATCCCTTCCTGATCACACTGCTGGGTCCCTGCAAAGCTTTCTCTGCCTATGGTCAGAGAAAGCTGTGCAGGAGGCAGCATGTCACAGTGAGCCCTCTGATAACGCTGTCTCAGGACAAAAAAGGTGAATTAAAGGGTTTTACAAAAACGGCTCCACAAGCCCTTAAATACATTCAAATGATACTAAAATCATGTGAACAGGATTTGAGAAAAACCCTTTTCAATTTTATTTTAGTAAATAAAATATGTTACTAAATCTTCCCATAATACACTTGATTTAGCTCCTTTCCTAGCCAGGCTAAACACTTTAAAATAATTAGTGTGGATGAACAGCATTCAACAATTATTTTTCTTAGTGCCCTTTCTGGTGGAGCATATAAGCAGAGAAGTAGTAGTGCACCAGTAGTGCATCATCAACAGCAGGATCTCAGTAACTGGGTGACTGGATTGTGGATTTGGGCAGGCTCCGGGAGACTTGCCCAGCGGCGGATTGGGACGCCGGACCAGATTCCGCTTGGCTGGTCCGAGCGTCCCCTCAGTGGCCGCCGTCACCCCCATGCTGGCCCTAGCCCAGCAAAGCCTGAAAGCCACCATGGAGAGCTTACATCACAGCTCCCTCTCCAGCGGCCGTGGAAGCAGGGGCGGATCCCTCGTCCTTTTTCCTCCCTACCCCCTGCCGTAGCATCCTGTAGCTCAGCTTACTGTCTTTCCCTCTCATGTGTCCCTCTCATGTGTCCCGCCGTGTCCCGTCACTCATCCAGGTCCACCTATAGCCAGCACATAGCCCGTTACTGTCCCGCCCACAGGCCTCCGCTCCACCCACTCTCCATAGGCCACAGCCCGTACTCTATCTCCCATTTGCCTCAGCACAGTCCTCACCCACAGCTGCCTCCTGTCCCCTGGTCACTCTATACATCATTATCTGCTGCTCACACAGACTAAGCCAACATGGCGGCACCCATAGGGAGCCAGCAACATGGTGCCTGCCCCATCCTGATGCTGTCCTTTGTGTGTTTGATGTGTGTACAGATCCCTCTTTAGGGGAAGGAGGCGCTGATGTAGGGGGAGGGGGAGTGATACGATGATGGTGCTAATACCCAGTGATGGGAGGAGGATGGGGGCAACAGTGATCACCTCACCAGGGTACATGCCCCTCACTGCCTGCTAGGTATGGCCATTGCTGCGTTACCTGTGTAATGCCCACGTCCTATCTCCCCCCTCTCACATCTCACCTGGGTACATGCCTCTCACTGCCCGCTAGGGATGGCCATCGTTGAGTTACCTGTGTAATGCCCTCTGCCCTGCATCCCCCCTCTCACACCTCACCTGGGTATATGCCTCTCATTGCCGCTAGAGATGGCCATCGCTGCGTTACCTGTTTAATTCCCCCGCCCTGTCTCCCCCCTCTCACACCGCACCTTGGTACGGGCCCCTCACTCACTAGGGATGGCCATCACTGCTTTACCTCTGTAATGTCCACACCCTGACTCCCTGTCTGTACCTGGTACACTGTGTATAATGTGCTTTACCTGCTGCAATATGTATAATGTGCTTTACTTGGAGCTATCTGTATAATGTGCTCTGCCTGGCGCAAAGTGTATAACGTGCTCTACCTCATGCAATGTGTAAAAAAGTGCTTTACGTGGTGCAGTGTGTATAATGTGCTCTGCCTGGCGCAAAGTGTATAATGTGCTTTACCTGGTGCAATGTGTATAATGTGCTCTGCCTGGCGCAAAGTGTATACCGTGCTCTACTTGGCACAAAGTGTAGAACATGCTCTATCTGGCGCAATATGTATAACATGCTCTACCTGGCACAGTGTATATAGGAGGTTCAATGTGTATAAGCGGCACTACTGTGTGGTGTAATGTAAATTGGCATTATTATATGGCCACACCCCTTCCCCACGAAGCAAGCCCCTAAAATTTTGCTGCGCACCTGTGGCGTACACTTTACATGCACTTTACATACACTTTACATGCATACTTGTGGTCAGTCCTTCTGAGCAGTAATCCAGCCCACTTGACCGACTCCACCCCCTCAACAGACCCCACCCCTATTAGGGCTGCTTCCATAAATTTCCCAGGCTGGTTTTCGATCACAATCCACCCCTGGACTTTCCCTCTCTTATGGCTGATTTTTGTAAGTCTCCTGGCCGTTCAAGATAACTGAGGCTCCATCTGTACTTTAGTGACGTGCGGTGAGGTGAGGCATAGCCTTTCCTGTAATACTAACGTATACGCCAGAGTTTTGACTATATAAAGTATATGAAAACTACAAAGAATATATTAGAAATATCTTCTTTGTATTATTCTAATCATCTAATCAAGTCTCTGGAGTAAAAAGTCTATGGCGCCTATCTTTTCTGCACATCTCTGATGTATACTGTACATGTGTACATGTATACATTGCTGCATCTTTGTATAATCCCCACATGAACCCTTGTGCTCATATACTGTGTGTACATTTGCCTTTGGTACTGATCAGTGCCTGCTCAGCCATTTACCTCACCACAGGTCCCTGCTGTACATGTGAACTGGCACCTACCATATGCTACAAGGAATATATGTCCACCAAACAGGCATATCTTCTGTTACATCCAATAGTGCATAGTCCCCAGTTACAGGTCTTTGATAGATGTAGGTGCTACTGAAATGCATAGGACTTTGTATCACCTGTCCATACGTGTGGTTATTCCTGAGCTTGCACAGTACAAATTCACGCAAGATATGCTATCTCATATATGCTACCTGTGGCACTCCAGCTGCTGTTTAATAACACATCCCAGTATGCCCTGACACAATTTTAGCAAGCCCCAACAGCAATACTGTGGCAGCAGGGCCAGTGCTAGGGTGTTCAGAGCCCCCTGGAAACTATAAATTTGCTCCGTCCCATACTTTACCACGGGACAGTGCAGGTGCACGCGAAAAAAAGGATGTGGTCTCACAAGGAAGTTGTGTGGTCACACAAAAGTACCCCCATGTCAAATTACTCCACACAGTAGCACAAACTTATTCACATTACACTGCACGTAGTAGTGCTGCTTATTCACTTAGGGGTCTATTTACTAAGCCTTGATGGAGATAAAGTGTACAGAGATAAAGTGCCAGCCAATCAGCTCCTAACTGCCATGTCACAGGCTGGATTTTAAAAATGACAGTTAGGAGCTGGTTGGCTGGTACTTTATCTCCGTGCACTTTATCCTCACCCAAAACCTAGTAAATAGACCTCTGTATCCATACCTCCCAACATAACCCTTTTCCAGGAGGGACAGAATGCTCTGCTCTTGGACTACCCTTTTAATTTATGACTGCCATCACCTGTGCTGAAACAAATTTCTTATCCATTAACCTGCTCAAAACAGGAGCCGGCAATCATAAATTAAGAAGAAAGTCCAGGAGCAGAGCATTTTGTCCCTCCTGGAGAGGGTTATGTTGGGAGGTATGCTTAAACCCCCCCCCCCTGTAGTAGTGATGCTTATAACATATTGCCAGCAGTAGTAGTGCTGCTTATACTAATAATGCTCACAGTAGTAGTGTCGCTTATAGACATAATGCTCACAGTAGTAGTTCCGCATATACACATAATGCCCACAGTAGTAGTGCTCCTTATACATAATACCCATAGTAGTGCTGCTTATTCACATAATGCCCATAGTAGTAGTGCCACTTATACACATAATTCCCACAGTAGTAGTGCATCTTATACACATAATGCACACAGTAGTAGTGCCCCTTATAATGCCCACAGTAGTGTTACTTATACACATAATGCCCACAGTAGTAGTGCTGCTAATACACATACTGGCAGGTCTGTATTTGTGTATGTTCCCGGCGGGGGCACTAGTGGGTCAGTGGTGGTGTGATTGAGAAAGTGAGGAGGCTGGAGTAGATTCCTGCGCATGTGCGCAAATGATGTTTATTGATATTACACACAGGGTATTGGAAACTGGAACAACATTAGTACTGTTTGTGCAGATAAATCAGTGTGGAAGCTGATAGAGTCTCTGATAACTGAAAAGTCTCTAGGAGAATGTTTGGCCTGTGAACCAATGATGAACAGGAGCAAACGATGATCGGCCTGGGAACTGATAGTGAACAGGAGCAAATAATGATTCGCCTGGGGACTGATGTTGAACAGAAGCAAATGATGATCGGTGTGGGAACTAATGGTGATGATCGGCCTGGGCACCGATGATGAACAGGAGCAGAACTACTCAGGTAGTTGGCATACTTGGCAGTAATGGAACCAGGTTTGGATTATAAGGAGACAGCTGAGAAATAAAGCAGATTTCCTAGTGCAGGTGAAATGGCACAACACTGCTGCAGGCAGCTAATGAGCAGGTGAGAGTAGTAATGCAGCACCTGGAGAGAGTCTCTAACTGCTAGTAAATGTTGGAGCAGAATGCAGATGGAGCTATAACCAAACTGGATAGCTGGTGCCTGTAGTTACACAGATCACTGACACAGGAGAGTCTCAGGAGACTAGAGGCTGGAGACAGGAGACGCTGTGCATAGTATGTGACGCATTGTTCAAGGTAATGACACTCAGCCAGGACTCTTCCTTCCTATACATACCTCCCAACATAACCCTCTCCAGGAGGGACAAAATGCTCTGCTCCTGGCCTTTCATCTCAATTTATGATTGCCGGCACCTGTTTTTTACAGGTTAATGGATAAGAAAGGAGTTTAGCCACAGGAGCTGCCAATCATAAATTAAGAAGGAAGTCCAGGAGCAGAGCATTCTGTCCCTCCTGGAGAGGGTCATGTTGGGAGGTATGCCTATATACCTCCTGGTCAGCAGCCATTGGATGAGTAAATCATGTGTGCACTGCCCAGCACTAAATTAGGTAGCACCGGATCAGCTGACTGCCAGTGTCATGGTGGTGCCCATGCAGTGCGGATGGCAGGAACACAGCGGGGTACATGCCAGATGGAAATCAGGGGTGCAACGTGGTAGAAGACACTGCAGACAGGTAGCACACGCAGCATCAGGCTGGGACTGGGACTACCAGAGGCCCACGCACCAGCACACTGGTAAGTGACATTCTGCTAAATGATGATTCCTGATACATAATGTCCACAGTAGTAGTGCTGCTTATACACATAATTCCCACAGTAGAAGTGGCGTTTATATACATAATGCCCACTGTAGTGTCACTTTACACATAATGTCGACAGTAGTAGTGCTGCTTATACACATAATGTCCACAGAAGTAGTGCCACTTACACACATAAAGCCCACAGTAGTAGTGTTGCTTATACACATAATGCACACAGTATTAGCGCCCCTTATACATAATGCCGACAGTAGTGCCACTTATACATATAATGCCCACAGCAGTAGTGCCCCATATACATAATGCCCATAGTGGTAGTGCTGTTTATACACATAATGCCCCCAGTAGTGGTGCCACCTATGCATAATGCCCACAGTAATAGTGCCACTTATACACATAATGTTGACACTAGTAGCGCCCCTTATGCATAATGCCAACAGAAGTGCCACTTATACACATAAAGCACAGACACACAAACACACACTTTCACTCTCTTTCCTCCACTTACTTAACAAAGTCTGTCTGGCAGGATACATATCAGCTCATCCTCTCCCTCTAACATACAGCAGCCCTGGCGAGTCCCAGGTAGCTCCCCTTCTCTCATTCCCATGTAGTTTCACCTCCTTTCAGACCTCATTCACTTCAAATGACAGCCATATACCTGGATATCATTTCTATCCGTTCCCTAAAACACTGCACCAGTTATTACTGGTATCAAAATTTCTAATTAAGATCAATATTGCTATTAAATAAATAACATATGTGCCATGCCCAGACCACGCCATACTCCATTGGCACTATTCTGAATCCATCTGGTCCTGACATGAAGAACAGAAATATTGTTTTTAATGCTTTAAAATCTATTTTTAATGACACTATTGTCAATACATTCTGCTATTTCTGTATCAGAGGCTTGCGTAGTTACACTTGCTAATCTCTGCTTACAAACTTTCCCTACAACGGTTGAAAAAAAAAATACGATTGATTAGTAAAGAATCACATGGAACAAATGTGTTTTGTTGCCAAACTCAATAGATTGTACGTAAGAAATGACAGCGATTACAGCAGCCACCATCTCTATGACAAGCAGTAGCTTCCTGAATTACAAATAATCAGTGACAGATGACTTCCTCTCTCCTACTCACAACACCCTTAACGCAAAGATGTTGCTGTATGTATGTATATACACAGCTATTGCTTATAATTAATCTCCTGTCTTCCTTCCTTGTCACCAGCAGAAAATTCCTTATGAGATATTTTAGGCACAGATTGTAGACAGTTAGGGGAGTTAGGGAACACAAAGATACAGTCATTGTCCTGCTATATGCCATTTGGTAGTTATCTCGAAGACAAATGATAAAAAACAATGTGGACTTTGGTCCTATAAAGAGAAATAAATCTGCTTCTTATTATAAGATTTGGACATTGAAAAATCAATACAAATATCTAGCAAATGGTACACAGTATCAGACAGGTGTAAAATTGTCACTTGCAGTAAAGGGCCAATAAACTTTACCAAAAGTACCTTATTTATAGCTACTAATCATCAGTAAAAGAAAAAAAGTAAAATATTTAGCCACCTGCAACATAAAAAGGGATCAGTAAAATCATTCAGACATATCTCTAAGGCAGTGATTTTCAACTTTTTTTTACTCGCGGCACACCGAACAATATTTTAAAATTGCCAAGGCACACCATCAGTTCACCCACAGGAAAAAAAAAAACACACACATTGGCCCTCACAGTAAAAAAAAAAAAAAAATCCACACATACATTGGCCTACACAGAAAATACAATTACCGGTCAGCTGTCCTCCTCCCTGTCCCTCAGTGGCGAGGGTTATTCATAGTCGAGTGCTGCAAATACTGAGCAGCGGGCGGTCGGGCAGGTGTGGATGTGGGTGGGCAAGTAAAGCTGTGGATGCAGGCAAGAACTGGAAGTTGTGTATGCAGGGGGGTGGGCTGGCTGAGTGATGAGACGCGGTGGCCGTGACCTATGATATCACACCGCCGCGTCACCAAGGCATAGGTCATGGCCGGAGCATGACTGATCCTCTAAGAAGATCCCGGGCCAACAGTTCATTCTGAAGGTGCAGGAAGCTGCTCTGGCTCCGCGGCACACCTTGCAACTGGTCGCGGCACACTAGTGTGCCACGGCACACTGGTTGAAAAAGACTGCTCTAAGGTATACTTACCAACTCTCCCAAAATGGCATGGAGGCTCCCAAAAATCAGGTGGCACTCCCATCTGCATAGGAAAGTGGTCATGTCTCTTGGATCTAGCCTCCACCGCCCACGCCCCCCCCCCCCCATCGCAGCTACCAGCACCCACTTGCAGCCGTCCGTGAAAGCAGTCAGTCCAGAGGATTCCGATGATGTGATTCGCTTTGAATTGCAGGTGCATGTGCCTATGATAGATATGTGCACGGACGCCCGTGTTTTTGTTTTTGTTTTACCAAAACTTCCATCATTGGGGTATATTTACTAAAAATCGTATTTTCCCGATTGAGGTTAAAGTTCAATCACGAATGACATCGAAAGTGTAAAGTTGCAACTTTTTGAATTTATTACGACTAATTTACTAAGCTGTTGTATTCTGCATTTTCGTATTTACCGATGTCGATGTAATTCGTTTTTTTTTTTGCAGTGTTTTACGTTTGTGACTTGTAAAACACTGCCGACTTTAACACAATGAATCTCGGCCGGATCTGTGAGATCCGTGCTGGGCTTCATTGTGCACCTTTATTAAAATAAAAATCATTGTTAAAATCTTTAAAAAAAATTGCGTGGGGTCCCCCCTCCTAAGCCAAACCAGCCTCGGGCTCTTTGAGCCGGCCCTGGTTGAAAAAAATATGGGGAAAAAAGTGACAGGGGTTCCCCCATATTTAAACAACCAGCACCGGGCTCTGCGCCTGGTCCTGGTTCCAAAAATACGGGGGACAAAAAGCGTAGGGGTCCCCCGTATTTCTGAAACCAGCACCGGGCTCCACTAGCCAGATACATAATGCCACAGCCGGGGGACACTTTTATATTGGTCCCTGCAGCCCTGGCATTACATACCCAACTGGATTCTACATGGAGAAGAGGACCGACCCTTGTGTGAACATAGGTAAGTATGTGTGTATGGAGGTGTGTATGTATGTATTAAACTTTTACTTTCAAGGTGTGTGTGTTCTGTTTTTATTGGGATATTTTTTTAGTAGTAGTACTACAGGTACCAGCGGGCCCGGTTTTCCATCGCATGCTGGTACTTGTGGTTCTCCAAGTACCTGCTTGCGGGGGAGGCTTGCTGGGACTTGTAGTACTGCTACTAAAAACAATATTCATTTTTTGACAAAAAGGCTATCAGCCCCCCATCCGCAGCCCTTGGATGGGGGGGACAGCCTCGGGCTTCACCCCTGGCCCTTGGGTGGCTGGAGGGGGGGGACCCCTTGATTAGAGGGGTCCCCACTCCTCCAGGGTACCCCGGCCAGGGGTGACTAGTTGGGTATGTAATGCCAGGGCCGCAGGGACCAATATAAAAGTGTCCCCCGGCTGTGGCATTATGTATCTGGCTAGTGGAGCCCGGTGCTGGTTTCAAAAATACGGGGGACCCCTACGCTTTTTGTCCCCCGTATTTTCGTAACCAAGTGCAGAGCCCGGTGCTGGTTGTTTAAATATGGGGGAACCCCTGTCACTTTTTTCCCCATATTTTTTCAACCAGGGCCGACTCAAAGAGCCTGAGGCTGGTTTGGCTTAGGAGGGGGGACCCCACGCAATTTTTTTTTTTTTTTTAAATAACCCTTTCCCACCCCTTCCCACTGAAAAACATGCACGGATCTCATGGATCCGTGCATGCCTATCCGAACACGGTAAAAAAAAACAGGTCTGTTTTTTTTAGCACTTTTTCACGAATTGTATTGTATCACGGCAGTGTTTGGCTATTGTCGGCAGTGTTTGTGATTTGCACTTTTTAGTAAATGACCGATTTCTACCAAATTCCAGGCGTATTTGACCGATGGTGTATTGATTCGTAATTTTTTCCTAGGACTTCCAAAATAATACGACTGCCCTCATCACTGCCGTGATTTGAGTTTAGTAAATTCCCGAGATGACACTTTGAAGAAAAAACACCATCTCGGTCAAAATCGGGACCTTAGTAAATATACCCCATTGTTTTGTTTTTGTTTTCTGGTTTTGCCAAAACTACTCAAGTGTTTTCGTTTTGGATATGGATTTTAAATAAAGCTAAAATCATGTAATTTGGGCCTGTTTTTGTTGATACAGTATTATTAACCTCAATAACATTAATTTCCAGTCATTTCCAATTAATTTTTACAACTTCACAGATCACAATATTGTTCACCAATGTTGGCCAAAGGCTGGCTGGATAAAACAGGATTTTGGTACTTACCGATAAATTCCTTTCTCTGAGTCCATAGGGGAACGCTGGAGTTATGTACCATGGGGTATAGATGGGGTGATTCGGCGAACTGGCACTTTACATTTTTTAACGTGTGTGACTGGTTCCTCCCCCTCTATACCCCTCCCCAGAGTGCTCGAGGAGAGATGGCAACATGACCATCAGAGGAGGAGGTAAACAAGACAACCATATGACAGAATTCTGCAAAACAGAAACCCCCGGAAATACACCAATATATCCTGAAACATGCATGTGTGTGTATAATATATATATATATATATATATATATATATATATATATATATATATAAATGCATAAATATATAAATACTTAGGATTGTCATATATACAAATATAAACATAGGATAGAGATATATCGTAACACGCAGGTCTTAGCAGCCATACCCATGAATAGAACCTATGACCAGTGACACTGAAGGTAGACACCATACATATAGAGTTACGTACGTTTGCAGAATAACCATACAAAAGAGAAAAAGAAAATTACAGTAACGCTAAGGAAACCTTGTATCCACACCGCCGGAAAAGAGTAGGCGTCCAGCATCCCCTATGGACTCAGAGAAAAGGATTTATCAATAAGTACCAAAATCCTGTTTTCTCTATCATCCATAGGGAACGCTGGAGTTCTGTACCATGGGGATGTCCCAGAGCTTCCCAAACAGGCGGGAGAGAGCTGAGAATTCTGGAAAACTGCACAGTCAAATCGAGACTCCAGGTCACAACCAAGAGCAACTCTGGAACATGACAAAAGAATGGCAGGTAAACTTAGATGCAGGATGACCCAGAGGAAACCGGTATAGAGACCCACCCAGACAAATAGGATTCATATATCGTACCAATATCCCTGCTAGCGAGCCAGACCTCATGGGAAAGTTAACCAGGCAGGTGTCAAGAGAAAAATGGAGTTATCATGGTTCCACAAAAAACTAAAACCACAATAGTGTCCTGAAGGCATTTAGACTGCAAAGGCTAGCGAAAACCAAGGCGGAATGTTAAACGTCCACAACACTCTGAATCAACAGTTGAATGTCCGGTAGGGTGCATCCTAGAGAAGACCAACAAGGAAAATCTTCCTTAAAGAACATGGAATGACCTGTTGTGCACCTCAGGCAACATATGCCGCCCAATAGGTGAGAGATACCTGGACTAAAGGCGGTCCACAGATGCAGTAAAGAAACACCACAGAATACCATATGCGCGCTCCAGGAAAGTACACTGTATGTTGTATAAAATGAGAGACCCCGACATTCTCAGCCACCAGAGTTTACACTGCATGAGTAAACAGGGAAGGAACAGAAAAGACAGTGAACACCCAAGCCAACTGGCAAAACTACGGAGCAGATAAGGTCTCTCTGGTTATGGTCCCCCACTAGAGCAGATATATAATATATGAGGAGGACCCCAACTCTACACTAACTGTTAGAAAGCTTAGAAAAACCCTTGCCACGTAAGGAAGGATTTTGGCTGTTGGAAGGACTATTTGCTAAGGCGTCCTGTGAATAAAAAACCTAAGGTGGTATAGTACAATAAATCAACTTCTTACTGTTATAAGTATGCTCTAGTAGAAGAGTAAAGCCTAATCTGTGTATTCCTACTCCAAAGAGTATGGTACAATAGGAGTGTAGACCAACCAGACTTAAACCACCCCCCCTCAAAAAAAGGAAGTGAGGTGATCCAACACTGTTCAAATATTCCCATAAAACAGGGCATTGATGGGCAACACCAAATCCGAAGGTGATAACTGCACCGTATCGGAGAAGACCAACCAATGCTCCCAGAAAGAAGGAGCACTGACTGATCCGAGGACTCATCAACACGAAACCTGCATACTCACGGAGAGTATCCATTGAGTCTAAATGTACCAAACTAAAGTCTCTGTATGTACTGAGACTCGAGGAAAAAATCCCTCATTTATACTTGTGTGTAAAGAGAAACATTAATCAAAATTCCCTCTAGAATATGGCTAGAGGAAAAGGCCATCCAGATAAAAAAAATAAAGCTTAATACCTGAGGTCACAGATGAGCAACTCCTGTGACCATGAATAATACCTCCTATGTCACGGTAATAATGAAAAACATTAAAATCTGGAAGATGACTTTTAATGTACACCGGTTCCGGAGGTACTGCAATACCGGGTCAATGCATGGAGTGGACAGAACAAGCTCTTCTTCCATCTCCCTGTTCCATTTAATATATCGCCCCCAGATAGGGGGTGTATCAGATATTAAACTGATAAGAACAGATACTACACTCGATCTTAGCCAAAAGAGCGAGAAGCGATCTTTTCCCTACACCCAGACTAAAATGGGAAGAAAAAACCCTCAGTTCCAAAAGAGAGTGTGACTTTAACTCAGGACCCTATACCACTTGGAGTTCCTCTTAAGTTTCTCCTGAACCTTAAAAAGAAAATAGGTATGTAACCTGAAGTACTACAAGACTCAGTACCCTTTACGCCAACTAACTGGAACAATGGTGTTGAGAGAAACCAGGTGCCTGAATAATGACTATCCCATGCCTGTAAGCAATTGAGATATATGATCCATGAATGTGGAGGCCTTACAATGATTTTGTCCAGAGCTGAGTTTGAGCCCAGGACACTGTGTTTATTAGATCCCAGCACTAGCTTGCTGAGCCACAGCATCTGTTTTCCCAAGCATGAAAAAGAGTCAGACGACCCCTTCCACAATGCGAGTCTTCAGTAGGAAACGCTATTTGCCTAAGGAACCAACTAAGAGAACCCAAAGTTACCCGTCACCTGTACATGTCTACCAAGTAATACTTATAAATATCTAGAAGTATATATTTAGAGAACTATGTATATATATATATATATATATATATATATATGTATATATAATTTATTTATTAGCAGTTTCTTATATAGCGCAGCATATTCTGTTGCGCTTTACAATTAGAACAACAGTTATAGAACAAAACTGGGCAAAGACAGACAGACATAGAGGTAGGAAGGCCCTGCTCGCAAGCTTACAATCTATAGGGAAATAGGCTTTGATACACAAGGATAGAGGCTACCTGTTACATAATGGTCCACCAGATTCTTAATGGGTAGTATGATATGATCACCCAGCAATGTTGGAAGACAAAATGTGAGGTTATGTGGACTGTACAGAGAGGATGTAACTGGATAGGGAAGCATTGAAGGTTATGTGGGTGGGTCCTGAATTTGGTAGGCTTGTCTGAAGAGATGAGTTTTCAGGGAACGTTTAAAGGTTTGGAGACTAGAGGAGAGTCTTATTGTGCATGGGAGGGCATTCCACAGAGTGGGTGAAGCCCGGGTAAAGTCCTGTATTTTTTAGTGGGAACAGGTAATACATGTGGATGAGAGATGCAGATCTTGTGCAGAGCGGAGAGGTCTGGTAGGGAGATATTTTGAGATGAGTGAGGAGATGTATGATGGTGCAGTTTGGTTAATAGCCTTGTATGTAAGTAAAAGTATTTTATATTTAACACGGTAGAATACTGGTAACCAATGGAGGGACTGACAGAGCGGATCAGCAGACGAAGAACATCTAGCGAGGAAGATTAGCCTCGCAGCTGCATTTAAAATGGATTGTAGTGGCGAGAGCCTATGCTTGGGAAGACCAGTAAGGAGACTATTACCATAAACACTGCGGAAGATGATGGGTGCATGGATTAGAGATTTTGCAGTGTCTTGTGTAAGATAAGGGCGTATTTTGGATATGTTTTTAAGGTGCATGTTACATGATTTAGAGACAGATTGAATGTGTGGAACAAAGGACAGTTCACAGTCAAGGGTGACACCTAGGCAGCGAGCTTGTGGGGTAGGGTGGATAGTTGCATTGTCAACAGTTATGGAGATATCAGGTTGGTAACTAGTCTTGGCTGGTGGGAAAGTAATTAATTCTGTTTTGGAAATGTTGAGTTTGAGGTGGCGAGATGACATCCAAGATGAAATGGCAGACAGGCATCCAGTGACATGAGCCAATACAGATGGTGATAAATCTGGGGTGGATAGGTAGATTTAAGTATCATCAGCGTACAAATGATACTAAAATCTGAAGAAGCTATATATAGCCATACACATATTAAACACATCTGCACATACGTATACTTATCCAGATGTTTGAAAAAAAGGGGTGTTCCTGAGGAACCTCCTTGATAGACAGAAGATGGAATAATGCCATAGCGTAGTCTTCTATCTATAAATAGGTGAGTAGGCTGGAACCCAGCAATAGATGTCAGAATGTTGTAGAATTTTCTATGAACATTCACCATTCTCTCTAACCTGTGGGAAGTACAGATATACATATACATATATATATATATATATATACAGTATATATATATTATATATAGTCAGAATCCTAGGAAGGCATTCACAATCTTACCAGCAAACCTGGAAATAAATATATATATTACACTTTACAGCCTCCAAGCTTCCATTAGTGCAGCCTCCGAACTTCCAGTAGTGAGTAGCTCCACTGTTACATGCTTAAGTGGAAATCTGCCACCTTACGCCTGTAAGCGAAAGGTCAAGCTATGGAACCATATCCAGAACTAGAACCACCTCTCAGACTTCTATTTGTGCTGAGAATCACAAATTTTCGTAAACTGGAACAGAAGGGAAGAGATGGAATCTACACTAAAGTATCATCTATACAAAAATCTGTTTAATGAGGATCTAATGATCCTCAAATACTTTCCTGTTCATTGTAGCTAAATTCAGCTGGGTGGAGAAAACCGATTTGCCCGTAGACAATTGGACACTTAGTGAGATGCCTGTATTGATGGAATCTGTGGAATATAATACAGTACAGACTAGAATACACTCGAGAGAACTCTCCCAGGTACTGCACACAGTCTCAATAAGAGTTTTATAAAATGCCAATCTGAGACTATTTCACATCTTTATATACATATTGGCCTCAAATCACATAGTTACCCTGTGTAATTGCAATACCAGATCAATGCGCAGAGTGGACAGATCAACAGTCCTACACCTCACCTGATCCTATGCAGAAGGTGATAAACACTGTCACTAAACTACCAGGGCCATAGATGACACTGAAACATTATGTCAAACAAGGATCTGTGTAAAAGAGCATACAGTGCGGGAATATTATACAAACTCCACCCAGTATATATATATATATATATATATATCTACATATCTATATACATTAGTGATGAGCGGGTTCGGTTTCCGAGAAACCGAACCCCCCCGAACTTTACCATTTTTACACGGGTCCGAGCCATACTCGGATTCTCCCGTATGGCTCGGTTAACCCGAGCGCGCCCGAACGTCATCATCCCGCTGTCGGATTCTCGCGAGATTCGGATTCTATATAAGCAGCCGCGCGTCGCCGCCATTTTCACATGTGCATTGGAGATGATAGGGAGAGGACGTGGCTGGCGTCCTCTCCGTTTATATACTACTAGTAGAAGACAGTTGATTTGATTGCTTGTTTATTACTATAATTGTGGGGAGGATTGGGGAGCAGCTGTTAGGAGGAGTACAGTGCAGAGTTTTGCTGATAAGTGACCACCAGTTTTTATCCGTTCTCTGCCTGAAAAAAACGCTCCATACCATATCTGTGCTCAGTGTGCTGCATTATATATCTGTGCTGAGTGCTCACACTGCTTAATTGTGGGGACTGGGGAGCAGCTATAGCAGGAGTACAGTGCAGAGTTTTGCTGACAGTGACCACCAGTATACGTTTGTCTGCCTGAAAAACACTCCATATCTGTACTCAGTGTGCTGCTTTATTGTGGGGACTGGGGACCACCAGTATAATTAATATTATATAGGAGGAGTACAGTGCAGAGTGCACTGCTGTACCTACCTCTGTGTCGTCACTCGTCATCCATTAAGTATACTATCCATCCATTTACATTGTATACCTGTGGTGCCTTTTTTTTAGACTAGTTTAGCAGTTTGCTGACAGTGTCCACCAGGTCCATTATACTGTATATAGCAGTACGGTAGGCCACTGCTGTACCTACCTCTGTGTCGTCACTCGTCATCCATTAAGTATACTATCCATCCATATACATTGTATACCTGTGGTGCCTTTTTTTAGACTAGTTTAGCAGTTTGCTGACAGTGTCCACCAGGTCCAGTATACTATATATAGCAGTACGGTAGGCCACTGCTGTACCTACCTCTGTGTCATCACTCGTCATCCATTAAGTATACTATCCATCCATCTACATTGTATACCTGTGGTGCCTTTTTTTAGACTAGTTTAGCAGTTTGCTGACAGTGTCCACCAGGTCCATTATACTGTATATAGCAGTACGGTAGGCCACTGCTGTACCTACCTCTGTGTCGTCACTCGTCATCCATTAAGTATACTATACATCCATCTACATTGTATACCTGTGGTGCCTTTTTTTTAGACTAGTTTAGCAGTTTGCTGACAGTATCCACCATGTCCATTATACTGTATATAGCAGTACGGTAGGCCACTGCTGTACCTACCTCTGTGTCGTCACTCGTCATCCATTAAGTATACTATCCATCCATATACATTGTATAACTGTGGTGCCTTTTTTTTAGACTAGTTTAGCAGTTTGCTGACAGTGTCCACCAGGTCCATTATACTGTATATAGCAGTACGGTAGGCCACTGCTGTACCTACCTCTGTGTCGTCACTCGTCATCCATTAAGTATACTATACATCCATCTACATTGTATACCTGTGGTGCCTTTTTTTTAGACTAGTTTAGCAGTTTGCTGACAGTGTCCACCAGGTCCATTATACTGTATATAGCAGTACGGTAGGCCACTGCTGTACCCACCTCTGTGTCGTCACTCGTCATCCATTAAGTATACTATCCATCCATCTACATTGTATACCTGTGGTGCCTTTTTTTAGACTAGTTTAGCAGTTTTCTGACAGTGTCCACCAGGTCCAGTATACTATATATAGCAGTACGGTAGGCCACTGCTGTACCTCCCTCTGTGTCGTCACACATCATCCATTAAGTATACTATCCATCCATCTACATTGTATACCTGTGGTGCCTTTTTTTAGACTAGTTTAGCAGTTTCCTGACAGTATCCACCAGGTCCATTATACTGTATATAGCAGTACGGTAGGCCACTGCTGTACCTACCTCTGTGTCGTCACTCGTCATCCATTAAGTATACTATCCATCCATATACATTGTATACCTGTGGTGCCTTTTTTTTAGACTAGTTTAGCAGTTTGCTGACAGTGTCCACCAGGTCCATTATACTGTATATAGCAGTACGGTAGGCCACTGCTGTACCTACCTCTGTGTCGTCACTCGTCATCCATTAAGTATACTATACATCCATCTACATTGTATACCTGTGGTGCCTTTTTTTTAGACTAGTTTAGCAGTTTGCTGACAGTGTCCACCAGGTCCATTATACTGTATATAGCAGTACGGTAGGCCACTGCTGTACCTACGTCTGTGTCGTCACTCATCATCCATTAAGTATACTTTCCATCCATCTACATTGTATACCTGTGGTGCCTTTTTTTTAGACTAGTTTAGCAGTTTGCTGACCGTGTCCACCAGGTCCATTATACTGTATATAGCAGTACGGTAGGCCACTGCTGTACCTACCTCTGTGTCATCACTCGTCATCCATTAAGTATACTATCCATCCATCTACATTGTATACCTGTGGTGCCTTTTTTTAAGACTAGTTTAGCAGTTTGCTGACAGTGTCCACCAGGTCCAGAATACTGTATATAGTAGTACGGTAGGCCACTGCTGTACCTACCTCTGTGTCGTCACTCGTCATCCATTAAGTATACTATCCATCCATCTACATTGTATACCTGTGGTGCCTTTTTTTTAGACTAGTTTAGCAGTTTGCTGACAGTATCCACCAGGTCCATTATACTGTATATAGCAGTACGGTAGGCCACTGCTGTACCTACCTCTGTGTCGTCACTCGTCATCCATTAAGTATACTATCCATCCATATACATTGTATAACTGTGGTGCCTTTTTTTTAGACTAGTTTAGCAGTTTGCTGACAGTGTCCACCTGGTCCATTATACTGTATATAGCAGTACGGTAGGCCACTGCTGTACCTACCTCTGTGTCGTCACTCGTCATCCATTAAGTATACTATACATCCATCTACATTGTATACCTGTGGTGCCTTTTTTTTAGACTAGTTTAGCAGTTTGCTGACAGTGTCCACCAGGTCCATTATACTGTATATAGCAGTACGGTAGGCCACTGCTGTACCTACCTCTGTGTCGTCACTCGTCATCCATTAAGTATACTATCCATCCATCTACATTGTATACCTGTGGTGCCTTTTTTTAGACTAGTTTAGCAGTTGGCTGACAGTGTCCACCAGGTCCAGTATACTATATATAGCAGTACGGTAGGCCACTGCTGTACCTACCTCTGTGTCATCACTCATCATCCATTAAGTATACTATCCATCCATCTACATTGTATACCTGTGGTGCCTTTTTTTAGACTAGTTTAGCAGTTTGCTGACAGTGTCCACCAGGTCCATTATACTGTATATAGCAGTACGGTAGGCCACTGCTGTACCTACCTCTGTGTCATCACTCGTCATCCATTAAGTATACTATCCATCCATCTACATTGTATACCTGTGGTGCCTTTTTTTAAGACTAGTTTAGCAGTTTGCTGACAGTGTCCACGAGGTCCAGTATACTGTATATAGTAGTACGGTAGGCCACTGCTGTACCTACCTCTGTGTCTTCACTCGTCATCCATTAAGTATACTATCCATCCATCTACATTGTATACCTGTGGTGCCTTTTTTTAGACTAGTTTAGCAGTTTGCTGACAGTGTCCACCAGGTCCATTATACTGTATATAGCAGTACGGTAGGCCACTGCTGTACCTACCTCTGTGTCGTCACTCGTCATCCATTAAGTATACTATCCATCCATCTACACTGTATACCTGTGGTGCCTTTTTTAAAGACTAGTTTAGCAGTTTGCTGACAGTGTCCACCAGGTCCATTATACTGTATATAGCAGTACGGTAGGCCACTGCTGTACCTACCTCTGTGTCGTCACTCGTCATCCATTAAGTATACTATCCATCCATCTACATTGTATACCTGTGGTGCCTTTTTTTTTAGACTAGTTTAGCAGTTTGCTGACAGTGTCCACCAGGTCCATTATACTGTATATAGCAGTACGGTAGGCAACTGCTGTACCTACCTCTGTGCCGATGCCCAATGTCATAGTAGAGAGCATATAAAATCCAAAACACAAAAGTTCAGTAAAATGACCCAAAAATCAAAATTAAAAGCCTCTGAGGAGAAGCGTAAACTTGCCAATATGCCATTTACGACACGGAGTGGCAAGGAACGGCTGAGGCCCTGGCCTATGTTCATGGCTAGTGGTTCAGCTTCAAATGAGGATGGAAGCACTCATCCTCTCGCTAGAAAAAAGAATAGACTTAAGCTATCAAAAGCACAGCAAAGAACTGTGCGTTCTTCGAAATCACAAATCCCCAAGGAGAGTCCAATTGTGTCGGTTGCGATGCCTGACCTTCCCAACACTGGACGGGAAGAACTTGCGCCTTCCCCCATTTGCACGCCCCCTGCAAGTGCTGGAAGGAGCACCCGCAGTCCAGTTCCTGATAGGATATGGGTGTTGCTGGCGCTGGGGAGGAAATTGACAAGGAGGAATCTGATGGTGAGGTGATTTGTTTAAGTCAGGCACCCGGGGAGACACCTGTTGTCCGTGGGACGAATATGGCCATTGACATGCCTGGTGAAAAAACAAAAAAAATCAGCTCTTCGGTGTGGAATTATTTCAACACAAATGCGGACAACAGGTGTCAAGCCGTGTGTTACCTTTGTCAAGCTGTAATAAGTAGGGGTAAGGACGTTAACCACCTCGGAACATCCTCCCTTATACGTCACCTGCAGCGCATTCATCATAAGTCAGTGACAAGTTCAAAAACTTTGGGTGACAGCGGAAGCAGTCCACTGACCACTAAATCCCTTCCTCTTGTAACCAAGCTCCTGCAAACCACACCACCAACTCCCTCAGTGTCAATTTCCTCCTAACCCAGGAAAGCCAATAGTCCTGCAGGCCATGTCACTGTCAAGTCTGACGAGTCCTCTCCTGCCTGGGATTCCTCCGATGCATCCTTGAGTGTAACGCCTACTGCTGCTGGCGCTGCTGTTGTTGCTGCTGGGAGTCGATCGTCATCCCAGAGGGGAAGTCGGAAGACCACTTGTACTACTTCCAGTAAGCAATTGACTGTACAACAGTCCTTTGCGAGGAAGATGAAATATCACAGCAGTCATCCTGCTGCAAAGCGGATAACTGAGGCCTTGGCAGCCTGGGCGGTGAGAAACGTGGTTCCGGTATCCATCGTTAATTCAGAGCCAACTATAGATTTGATTGAGGTACTGTGTCCCCGGTACCAAATACCATCTAGGTTCCATTTCTCTAGGCAGGCGATACCGAAAATGTACACAGACCTCAGAAAAAGACTCAACAGTGTCCTAAAAAATGCAGTTGTACCCAATGTCCACTTAACCACGGACATGTGGACAAGTGGAGCAGGGCAGACTCAGGACTATATGACTGTGACAGCCCACTGGGTAGATGTATTGCCTCCCGCTGCAAGAACAGCAGCGGCGGCACCAGTAGCAGCATCTCGCAAACGCCAACTCATTCCTAGGCAGGCTACGCTTTGTATCACCGCTTTCCAGAATAGGCACACAGCTGAAAACCTCTTATGGCAACTGAGGAAGATCATCGCAGAATGGTTTACCCCAATTGGACTCTCCTGGGGATTTGTGACATCGGACAGCGCCACCAATATTGTTCGTGCATTACATCTGGGCAAATTCCAGCACGTCCCATGTTTTGCACATACCTTGAATTTGGTGGTGCAGAATTATTTTAAAAAAGACAGGGGCGTGCAAGAGATGCAGTCAGTGGCCCGAAGAATTGTGGGCCACTTTCGGCGTACAGGCACCGCGTACAGAAGACTGGAGCACCACCAATAATACCTGAACCTGCCCTGCCATCATCTGAAGCAAGAGGTGGTAACGAGGTGGAATTCAACCCTCTATATGCTTCAGAGGATGGAGGAGCAGAAAAAGGCCATTCAAGCCTATACATCTGGCCACGATATAGGCAAAGGAGGTGGAATGCACCTGTCTCAAGCGCAGTGGAGAATGATTTCAACGTTGTGCAAGGTTCTGCAACCCTTTGAACTTGCCACACGTGAAGTCAGTTCATACACTGCCAGCCTGAGTCAGGTCATTCCCCTCATCAGGCTTTTGCAGAAGAAGCTGGAGACATTGAAGGAGGAGCTAAAACAGAGCGATTCCGCTAGGCATTTGGGACTTGTGGATTGAGCCCTTAATTCGCTTAACCAGGATTCACGGGTGGTCAATCTGTTGAAATCAGAGCACTACATTTTGGCCACCGTGCTCGATCCTAGATTTAAAACCTACGTTGTATCTCTCTTTCCGGCAGACACAAGTCTGCAGGGGTTCAAAGACCTGCTGGTGAGAAAATTGTCAAGTCAAGCGGAACGTGACCCGTCAACAGCTCCTCCTTCACATTCTCCCGCAACTGGGGGTGCGAGGAAAAGGCTAAGAATTCCGAGCCCACCCGCTGGCGGTGATGCAGGGCAGTCTGGAGCGAGTGCTGACATCTGGTCCGGACTGAAGGACCTGCCAACGATTACTGACATGTCGTCTACTGTCACTGCATATGATTCTCTCACCATTGAAAGAATGGTGGAGGATTATATGAGTGACCGCATCCAAGTAGGCACGTCAGACAGTCCGTACGTATACTGGCAGGAAAAAGAGGCAATTTGGAGGCCATTGCAGAAACTGGCTTTATTCTACCTAAGTTGCCCTCCCACAAGTGTGTACTCCGAAAGAGTGTTTAGTGCAGCCGCTCACCTTGTCAGCAATTGGCGTACGAGGTTACTTCCAGAAAATGTGGAGAAGATGATGTTCATTAAAATGAATTAAAATCAAATCCTCCGTGGAGACATTCACCAGCAGCAATTGCCTCCAGAAAGTACACGGGGACCTGAGATGGTGGATTCCAGTGGGGACGAATTAATAATTTGTGAGGAGGGGGATGTACACAGTGAAAGGGGTGATGAATCGGACGATGAGGAGGAGGTGGAAATCTTGCCTCTGTAGAGCCAGTTTGTGCAAGGAGAGATTGATTGCTTCTTTTTTGGTGGGGGCCCAAACCAACCAGTCATTTCAGTCACAGTCGTGTGGCAGACCCTGTCACTGAAATGATGGGTTCGTTAAAGTGTGCATGTCCTGTTTATACAACATAAGGGTGGGTGGGAGGGCCCAAGGACAATTCCATCTTGCACCTCTTTTTTCTTTCATTTTTCTTTGCATCATGTGCTGTTTGGGGACTATTTTTTTGAAGTGCCATCCTGCCTGACACTGCAGTGCCACACCTAGATGGGCCAGGTGTTTGTGTCGGCCACTTGGGTCGCTTAGCTTAGTCACACACCTACCTCATTACGCCTCTTTTTTTCTTTGCATCATGTGCTGTTTGGGGACTATTTTCTTGAAGTGCCATCCTGTCTGACACTGCAGTGCCACTCCTAGATGGGCCAGGTGTTTGTGTCGGCCACTTGGGTCGCTTAGCTTAGTCACACAGCTACCTCATTGCGCCTCTTTTTTTCTTTGCATCATGTGCTGTTTGGGGACTATTTTTTTGAAGTGCCATCCTGTCTGACACTGCAGTGCCACTCCTAGATGGGCCAGGTGTTTGTGTCGGCCACTTGGGTCGCTTAGCTTAGTCACACAGCTACCTCATTGCGCCTCTTTTTTTCTTTGCATCATGTGCTGTTTGGGGACTATTTTTTTGAAGTGCCATCCTGTCTGACACTGCAGTGCCACTCCTAGATGGGCCAGGTGTTTGTGTCGGCCACTTGGGTCGCTTAGCTTAGTCACACAGCTACCTCATTGCGCCTCTTTTTTTTCTTTGCATCATGTGCTGTTTGGGGACTATTTTTTTGAAGTGCCATCCTGTCTGACACTGCAGTGCCACTCCTAGATGGGCCAGGTGTTTGTGTCGGCCAATTGGGTCGCTTAGCTTAGTCACACAGCTACCTCATTGCGCCTCTTTTTTTCTTTGCATCATGTGCTGTTTGGGGAGTATTTTTTTGAAGGGCCATCCTGCCTGACACTGCAGTGCCACTCCTAGATGGGCCAGGTGTTTGTGTCGGCCACTTGGGTCGCTTAGCTTAGTCACACAGCTACCTCATTGCGCCTCTTTTTTTCTTTGCATCATGTACTGTTTGGGGACTATTTTTTTGAAGTGCCATCCTGTCTGACACTGCAGTGCCACTCCTAGATGGGCCAGGTGTTTGTGTAGGCCACTTGGGTCGCTTAGCTTAGTCACAAAGCTACCTCATTGCGCCTCTTTTTTTCTTTGCATCATGTGCTGTTTGGGGAGTATTTTTTTGAAGGGCCATCCTGCCTGACACTGCAGTGCCACTCCTAGATGGGCCAGGTGTTTGTGTCGGCCACTTGGGTCGCTTAGCTTAGTCACACAGCTACCTCATTGCGCCTCTTTTTTTCTTTGCATCATGTACTGTTTGGGGACTATTTTTTTGAAGTGCCATCCTGTCTGACACTGCAGTGCCACTCCTAGATGGGCCAGGTGTTTGTGTCGGCCAATTGGGTCGCTTAGCTTAGTCACACAGCTACCTCATTGCGCCTCTTTTTTTCTTTGCATCATGTACTGTTTGGGGACTATTTTTTTGAAGTGCCATCCTGTCTGACACTGCAGTGCCACTCCTAGATGGGCCAGGTGTTTGTGTCGGCCACTTGTGTCGCTTAGCTTAGCCATCCAGTGACCTAATTGCACCTCTTTTTTTCTTTGCATCATGTGCTGTTTGGGGACTATTTTTTAAATCTGCCATCCTGTCTGACTCTGCAATGCCACTCCTAGATGGGCCAGGTGTTTGTGTCGGCCACTTGGGTCGCTTAGCTTAGCCATCCAGCGACCTTGGTGCACCTCTTTTTTTCTTTGCATCATGTGTTGTTTGGGGACTATTTTTTAAATCTTCCATCCTGTCTGACTCTGCAGTGCCACTCCTAGATGGGCCAGGTGTTTGTGTCGGCCACTTGGGTCGCTTAGCTTAGCCATCCAGCGACCTTGTTGCACCTCTTTTTTTCTTTGCATCATGTGCTGTTTGGGGACTATTTTTTAAATCTGCCATCCTGTCTGACACTGCAGTGCCACTCCTAGATGGGCCAGGTGTTTGTGTCGGCCACTTGGGTCGCTTAGCTTAGTCACACAGCTACCTCATTGCGCCTCTTTTTTTCTTTGCATCATGTGCTATTTGGGGACTATTTTTTTGAAGTGCCATCCTGTCTGACACTGCAGTGCCACTCCTAGATGGGCCAGGTGTTTGTGTCGGCCACTTGGGTCGCTTAGCTTAGTCACACAGCTACCTCATTGCGCCTCTTTTTTTATTTGCATCATGTGCTGTTTGGGGACTATTTTTTTGAAGGGCCATCCTGCCTGACACTGCAGTGCCACTCCTAGATGGGCCAGGTGTTATTGTCGGCCACTTGGGTCGCTTAGCTTAGTCACACAGCTACCTCATTGCGCCTCTTTTTTTCTTTGCATCATGTGCTGTTTGGGGACTATTTTTTTGAAGTGCCATCCTGTCTGACACTGCAGTGCCACTCCTAGATGGGCCAGGTGTTTGTGTCGGCCACTTGGGTCATTTAGCTTAGTCACACAGCTACCTGATTGTGCCTCTTTTTTTCTTTGCATCATGTGCTGTTTGGGGACTATTTTATTGAAGTGCCATCCTGTCTGACACTGCAGTGCCACTCCTAGATGGGCCAGGTGTTTGTGTCGGCCACTTGGGTCGCTTAGCTTAGTCACACAGCTACCTCATTGCGCCTCTTTTTTTCTTTGCATCATGTGCTGTTTGGGGACTATTTTTTTGAAGTGCCATCCTGTCTGACACTGCAGTGCCACTCCTAGATGGGCCAGGTGTTTGTGTCGGCCACTTGGGTCGTTTAGCTTAGTCACACAGCTACCTCATTGCGCCTCTTTTTTTTCTTTGCATCATGTGCTGTTTGGGGACTATTTTTTTGAAGTGCCATCCTGCCTGACACTGCAGTGCCACTCCTAGATGGGCCAGGTGTTTGTGTCGGCCACTTGTGTCGTTTAGCTTAGCCATCCAGCGACCTCGGTACAAATTTTAGGACTAAAAATAATATTGTGAGGTGTTCAGAATAGACTGAAAATGAGTGGAAATTATGGTTATTGTGGTTAATAATACTATGGGATCAAAATGACCCCCAAATTCTATGATTTAAGCTGTTTTTGAGGGTTTTTTGAAAAAAACACCCGAATCCAAAACACACCCGAATCCGACAAAAAATTGTTGGTAAGGTTTTGCTAAAACGCGCCCGAATCCAAAACACGGCCGCGGAACCGAACCCAAAACCAAAACACAAAACCCGAAAAATTTCCAGTGCACATCACTAATACATACATCTTTATATACATCCCATATATATATATAGTGCAATGGTTGTGTGGGCTGCACTCATGCAGACTCAGCAGCGTGTAAAATAAATAAACTGACTTGCTTCATACACGCTGCTGAGTCTGCATGAGTGCCGCCCACACAACCATTGCACTGTATTTGGGACATTGCTTCTCCCATAGGGAAGGCACTGCAGCTGTTGCTACATAAAGAGTGGAGTGCTGAGTCGTCTAGATAGATAGATAGATAGATAGATAGATAGATACACAAAATCCACGGCACTCCCAAATCCCTTAGGTAACTGAAATCAAAGTTGAATAGACGTTTCCCTCCTGGTGGTAACAGCGGAGCTGTATCCAATAATGTATACTGTAAAGGCAGGCGGCACTCACGGCGTTTGGAATAAAGACAGACACGCAAGTCTGGTAATCAATCTTATTACCAGACTTGAGTGTCTGTCTTTATTCCAAACGCCGTGAGTGTCGCCTGCCTTTGCAGTATATATATATATATTAGTGGTGGGCAACGATTAAAAATTCTAATCGCGATTAATCGCATGATTTTCTCCAATTAATCGCGATTAATCGCATTGTTATGCGCAAGATTCAATAATGAATTCAAAATTAGTGTATTGCGCTCCTGATTGGCTGCCAGTCCTCGAGTTCAGATTGGCTCGCTAGCGGCCAGCAATACACTTGAAATGGCACCGGCGCTGTCACGGTCTCCGTGGCTGCCAGATATGCATTGCCTCACGGTGCCAGATACACATTGCCCCACAGTGCCAGAAAAACAAATGCCCCCAGAGTGCCAGATATACATTGCCTCACAGTGTCAGATACACATTGCCCCACAGTGCCAGATACACAAATACCCCCACTGTGTCAGATATACATTGCCCCCCAGTGCCGGATACAGAAAGTCCCCCACAGTGCCAGATATGCCCACAGTGCCAGATACACATGTCCCCCCAGTGCCAGATATCCCCCAGTGCCAGATAAGCCCCCAGTTCCAGGTATACATGCCTCCCCAGTGCCAGATATCCCTCAGTGCCAGGTATACATGCCCCCCCCCCCAGTGCCAGATATCCCTCAGTGCCAGGTATACATGCCCCCCCCCCAGTGCCAGATATCCCTCAGTGCCAGGTCCCCTGCTACTCGCCGCTGCTGTCCTGTCTGTGTGAGGGGAGGAGAGTGCAGCCTGCGCCTCTCCTTCCCCTCAGTCTCCGGCGGGTGCGGTGGGAAGCAGCAGAGGCAGGGAGGGAAGAGGAGCGGCGGCCGACAGTGTTATTATTAGTATAGAGCCGTCCGTGAGCCAATCGGAGGTCACGGGCCGCAGCCAATCAGGAGCTGCCAAATGGCAGCTCCTGATTGGCTGCCGGTCCGTGACCTCCGATTGGCTCACGGACGGCATTGTAGTTAGAAAAGCGCTGTGGCGTTAAAATAATTGTTCCCGTTAATTAGTTAATGCATTAACGCGATATTAACGCGTTAACTTGCCCAGCCCTAATATATATATATATATATATATATATATATATATATATATATATATATATATATATATATAATATTTATATAATACAGTGTTTCTCCACAAGCAGTGGAAAAAGATAGCACTCTCCTGACTTGCGTAATCAGTATAAACTAGAGATGAGCGCCTGAAATTTTTCGGGTTTTGTGTTTTGGTTTTGGGTTCGGTTCCGCGGCCGTGTTTTGGGTTCGAACGCGTTTTGGCAAAACCTCACCGAATTATTTTTGTCGGATTCGGGTGTGTTTTGGATTCGGGTGTTTTTTTCCAAAAACACTAAAAAACAGCTTAAATCATAGAATTTGGGGGTCATTTTGATCCCAAAGTATTATTAACCTCAAAAACCATAATTTACACTCATTTTCAGTCTATTCTGAATACCTCACACCTCACAATATTATTTTTAGTCCTAAAATTTGCACCGAGGTCGCTGTGTGAGTAAGATAAGCGACCCTAGTGGCCGACACAAACACCGGGCCCATCTAGGAGTGGCACTGCAGTGTCACGCAGGATGGCCCTTCCAAAAAACCCTCCCCAAACAGCACATGACGCAAAGAAAAAAAGAGGCGCAATGAGGTAGCTGACTGTGTGAGTAAGATTAGCGACCCTAGTGGCCGACACAAACACCGGGCCCATCTAGGAGTGGCACTGCAGTGTCACGCAGGATGTCCCTTCCAAAAAACCCTCCCCAAACAGCACATGACGCAAAGAAAAAAAGAGGCGCAATGAGGTAGCTGTGTGAGTAAGATTAGCGACCCTAGTGGCCGACACAAACACCGGGCCCATCTAGGAGTGGCACTGCAGTGTCACGCAGGATGTCCCTTCCAAAAAACCCTCCCCAAACAGCACATGACGCAAAGAAAAAAAGAGGCGCAATGAGGTAGCTGACTGTGTGAGTAAGATTAGCGACCCTAGTGGCCGACACAAACACCGGGCCCATTTAGGAGTGGCACTGCAGTGTCACGCAGGATGTCCCTTCCAAAAAACCCTCCCCAATCAGCACATGATGCAAAGAAAAAGAAAAGAAAAAAAGAGGTGCAAGATGGAATTATCCTTGGGCCCTCCCACCCACCCTTATGTTGTATAAACAAAACAGGACATGCACACTTTAACCAACCCATCATTTCAGTGACAGGGTCTGCCACACGACTGTGACTGATATGACGGGTTGGTTTGGACCCCCCCCAAAAAAGAAGCAATTAATCTCTCCTTGCACAAACTGGCTCTACAGAGGCAAGATGTCCACCTCATCTTCACCCTCCGATATATCACCGTGTACATCCCCCTCCTCACAGATTATCAATTCGTCCCCACTGGAATCCACCATCTCAGCTCCCTGTGTACTTTGTGGAGGCAATTGCTGCTGGTCAATGTCTCCGCGGAGGAATTGATTATAATTCATTTTAATGAACATCATCTTCTCCACATTTTCTGGATGTAACCTCGTACGCCGATTGCTGACAAGGTGAGCGGCGGCACTAAACACTCTTTCGGAGTACACACTTGTGGGAGGGCAACTTAGGTAGAATAAAGCCAGTTTGTGCAAGGGCCTCCAAATTGCCTCTTTTTCCTGCCAGTATAAGTACGGACTGTGTGACGTGCCTACTTGGATGCGGTCACTCATATAATCCTCCACCATTCTATCAATGTTGAGAGAATCATATGCAGTGACAGTAGACGACATGTCCGTAATCGTTGTCAGGTCCTTCAGTCCGGACCAGATGTCAGCATCAGCAGTCGCTCCAGACTGCCCTGCATCACCGCCAGCGGGTGGGCTCGGAATTCTGAGCCTTTTCCTCGCACCCCCAGTTGCGGGAGAATGTGAAGGAGGAGATGTTGACAGGTCGCGTTCCGCTTGACTTGACAATTTTGTCACCAGCAGGTCTTTCAACCCCAGCAGACCTGTGTCTGCCGGAAAGAGAGATCCAAGGAAGGCTTTAAATCTAGGATCGAGCACGGTGGCCAAAATGTAGTGCTCTGATTTCAACAGATTGACCACCCGTGAATCCTTGTTAAGCGAATTAAGGGCTGCATCCACAAGTCCCACATGCCTAGCGGAATCGCTCCCTTTTAGCTCCTTCTTCAATGCCTCCAGCTTCTTCTGCAAAAGCCTGATGAGGGGAATGACCTGACTCAGGCTGGCAGTGTCTGAACTGACTTCACGTGTGGCAAGTTCAAAGGGCATCAGAACCTTGCACAACGTTGAAATCATTCTCCACTGCACTTGAGACAGGTGCATTCCATCTCCTATATCGTGCTCAATTGTATAGGCTTGAATGGCCTTTTGCTGCTCCTCCAACCTCTGAAGCATATAGAGGGTTGAATTCCACCTCGTTACCACTTCTTGCTTCAGATGATGGCAGGGCAGGTTCAGTAGTTTTTGGTGGTGCTCCAGTCTTCTGTACGTGGTGCCTGTACGCCGAAAGTGTCCCGCAATTTTTCTGGCCACCGACAGCATCTCTTGCACGCCCCTGTCGTTTTTTAAAAAATTCTGCACCACCAAATTCAAGGTATGTGCAAAACATGGGACGTGCTGGAATTTGCCCATATTTAATGCACACACAATATTGCTGGCGTTGTCCGATGCCACAAATCCACAGGAGAGTCCAATTGGGGTAAGCCATTCCGCGATGATCTTCCTCAGTTGCCGTAAGAGGTTTTCAGCTGTGTGCGTATTCTGGAAAGCGGTGATACAAAGCGTAGCCTGCCTAGGAAAGAGTTGGCGTTTGCGAGATGCTGCTACTGGTGCCGCCGCTGCTGTTCTTGCGGCGGGAGTCCATACATCTACCCAGTGGGCTGTCACAGTCATATAGTCCTGACCCTGCCCTGCTCCACTTGTCCACATGTCCGTGGTTAAGTGGACATTGGGTACAACTGCATTTTTTAGGAGACTGGTGAGTCTTTTTCTGACGTCCGTGTACATTCTCGGTATCGCCTGCCTAGAGAAGTGGAACCTAGATGGTATTTGGTAACGGGGGCACACTGCCTCAATAAATTGTCTAGTTCCCTGTGAACTAACGGCGGATACCGGACGCACGTCTAACACCAACATAGTTGTCAAGGACTCAGTTATCCGCTTTGCAGTAGGATGACTGCTGTGATATTTCATCTTCCTCGCAAAGGACTGTTGAACAGTCAATTGCTTACTGGAAGTAGTACAAGTGGGCTTACGACTTCCCCTCTGGGATGACCATCGACTCCCAGCGGCAACAACAGCAGCGCCAGCAGCAGTAGGCGTTACACGCAAGGATGCATCGGAGGAATCCCAGGCAGGAGAGGACTCGTCAGACTTGCCAGTGACATGGCCTGCAGGACTATTGGCATTCCTGGGGAAGGAGGAAATTGACACTGAGGGAGTTGGTGGGGTGGTTTGCGTGAGCTTGGTTACAAGAGGAAGGGATTTACTGGTCAGTGGACTGCTTCCGCTGTCACCCAAAGTTTTTGAACTTGTCACTGACTTATTATGAATGCGCTGCAGGTGACGTATAAGGGAGGATGTTCCGAGGTGGTTAACGTCCTTACCCCTACTTATTACAGCTTGACAAAGGGAACACACGGCTTGACACCTGTTGTCCGCATTTCTGGTGAAATACCTCCACACCGAAGAGCTGATTTTTTTGGTATTTTCACCTGGCATGTCAACGGCCATATTCCTCCCACGGACAACAGGTGTCTCCCCGGGTGCCTGACTTAAACAAACCACCTCACCATCAGAATCCTCCTGGTCAATTTCCTCCCCAGCGCCAGCAACACCCATATCCTCCTCATCCTGGTGTACTTCAACACTGACATCTTCAATCTGACTATCAGGAACTGGACTGCGGGTGCTCCTTCCAGCACTTGCAGGGGGCGTGCAAATGGTGGAAGGCGCATGCTCTTCACGTCCAGTGTTGGGAAGGTCAGGCATCGCAACCGACACAATTGGACTCTCCTTGTGGATTTGGGATTTCAAAGAACGCACAGTTCTTTGCGGTGCTTTTGCCAGCTTGAGTCTTTTCAGTTTTCTAGCGAGAGGCTGAGTGCTTCCATCCTCATGTGAAGCTGAACCACTAGCCATGAACATAGGCCAGGGCCTCAGCCGTTCCTTGCCACTCCGTGTGGTAAATGGCATATTGGCAAGTTTACGCTTCTCCTCCGACAATTTTATTTTAGGTTTTGGAGTCCTTTTTTTACTGATATTTGGTGTTTTGGTTTTGACATGCTCTGTACTATGCCATTGGGCATCGGCCTTGGCAGACGACGTTGCTGGCATTTCATCGTCTCGGCCATGACTAGTGGCAGCAGCTTCAGCACGAGGTGGAAGTGGATCTTGATCTTTCCCTAATTTTGGAACCTCAACATTTTTGTTCTCCATATTTTAATAGGCACAACTAAAAGGCACCTCAGGTAAACAATGCAGATGGATGGATTGGATACTAGTATACAATTATGGACGGGCTGCCGAGTGCCGACACAGAGGTAGCCACAGCCGTGAACTACCGCACTGTACTGTGTCTGCTGCTAATATATAGACTGGTTGATAAAGAGATAGTATACTCGTAACTAGTATGTATGTATAAAGAAAGAAAAAAAAACCACGGTTAGGTCACTGGTATATACAATTATGGACGGGCTGCCGAGTGCCGACACAGAGGTAGCCACAGCCGTGAACTACCGCACTGTACTGTGTCTGCTGCTAATATATAGACTGGTTGATAAAGAGATAGTATACTCGTAACTAGTATGTATGTATGTATAAAGAAAGAAAAAAAAACCACGGTTAGGTCACTGGTATATACAATTATGGACGGGCTGCCGAGTGCCAACACAGAGGTAGCCACAGCCGTGAACTACCGCACTGTACTGTGTCTGCTGCTAATATATAGACTGGTTGATAAAGAGATAGTATACTCGTAACTAGTATGTATGTATAAAGAAAGAAAAAAAAACCACGGTTAGGTCACTGGTATATACAATTATGGACGGGCTGCGGAGTGCCGACACAGAGGTAGCCACAGCCGTGAACTACCGCACTGTACTGTGTCTGCTGCTAATATATAGACTGGTTGATAAAGAGATAGTATACTCGTAACTAGTATGTATGTATAAAGAAAGAAAAAAAAAAACCACGGTTAGGTGGTATATACAATTATGGACGGGCTGCCGAGTGCCGACACAGAGGTAGCCACAGCCGTGAACTACCGCACTGTACTGTGTCTGCTGCTAATATATAGACTGGTTGATAAAGAGATAGTATACTCGTAACTAGTATGTATGTATAAAGAAAGAAAAAAAAACCACGGTTAGGTCACTGGTATATACAATTATGGACGGGCTGCCGAGTGCCGACACAGAGGTAGCCACAGCCGTGAACTACCGCACTGTACACTGGTTGATAAAGAGATACGAGTATACTACTATCTCTTTATCAACCAGTGTACAGTGCGGTAGTTCACGGCTGTGGCTACCTCTGTGTCGGCACTCGGCAGGCAGTCCGTCCATCCATAATTGTATTATATACCACCTAACCGTGGTTTTTTTTTTCTTTCTTTATACCGTCGTCATAGTCATACTAGTTGTTACGAGTATACTACTATCTCTTTATCAACCAGTGTACAGTGCGGTAGTTCACGGCTGTGGCTACCTCTGTGTCGGAACTCGGCAGGCAGTCCGTCCATCCATAATTGTATTATAATATATACCACCTAACCGTGGTTTTTTTTCCGTTCTTTATACCGTCGTCATACTAGTTGTTACGAGTATACTACTATCTCTTTATCAACCAGTGTACAGTGCGGTAGTTCACGGCTGTGGCTACCTCTGTGTCGGCACTCGGCAGGCAGTCCGTCCAACCATAATTGTATTATATACCACCTAACCGTGGTTTTTTTTTCATTCTTTATACCGTCGTCATACTAGTTGTTACGAGTATACTACTATCTCTTTATCAACCAGTGTACAGTGCGGTAGTTCACGGCTGTGGCTACCTCTGTGTCGGCACTCGGCAGGCAGTCCGTCCAACCATAATTGTATTATATACCACCTAACCGTGGTTTTTTTTTCATTCTTTATACCGTCGTCATACTAGTTGTTACGAGTATACTACTAACAACTAGTATGACGACGGTATAAAGAATGAAAAAAAAACCACGGTTAGGTGGTATATAATACAATTATGGTTGGACGGACTGCCTGCCGAGTGCCGACACAGAGGTAGCCACAGCCGTGAACTACCGCACTGTACACTGGTTGATAAAGAGATAGTAGTATACTCGTAACAACTAGTATGACGACGGTATAAAGAATGAAAAAAAAACCACGGTTAGGTGGTATATAATACAATTATGGTTGGACGGACTGCCTGCCGAGTGCCGACACAGAGGTAGCCACAGCCGTGAACTACCGCACTGTACACTGGTTGATAAAGAGATAGTAGTATACTCGTAACAACTAGTATGACGACGGTATAAAGAACGGAAAAAAAACCACGGTTAGGTGGTATATATTATAATACAATTATGGATGGACGGACTGCCTGCCGAGTTCCGACACAGAGGTAGCCACAGCCGTGAACTACCGCACTGTACACTGGTTGATAAAGAGATAGTAGTATACTCGTAACAACTAGTATGACTATGACGACGGTATAAAGAAAGAAAAAAAAAACCACGGTTAGGTGGTATATAATACAATTATGGATGGACGGACTGCCTGCCGAGTGCCGACACAGAGGTAGCCACAGCCGTGAACTACCGCACTGTACTGTGTCTGCTGCTAATATAGACTGGTTGATAAAGAGATAGTATACAATACTACTAATATACTGGTGGTCAGGCACTGGTCACCACTAGTCACACTGGCAGTGGCACTCCTGCAGCAAAAGTGTGCACTGTTTAATTTTAATATAATATTATTTATCATGTACTCCTGGCTCCTGCTATAACAACCTGCAGTGCTCCCCAGTCTCCCCCACAATTATAAGCTTTATATACAATACATTGATGTGCAGCACACTGGGCTGAGCAGTGCACACAGACTGAGTCACTGTGTGACTGTGTATCGTTTTTTTCAGGCAGAGAACGGATATATTAAATAAAACAAACAACTGCACTGTCTCTGGTGGTCACTGGTCACTGTGGTCGTCAGTCACTAAACTCTGTCTGCACTCTGCACTCTCTTCTAATCTACAGTATCACAGCAATCTCTCTCTCTCTCTCTCTTCTAAATCTAATCTAAATGGAGAGGACGCCAGCCACGTCCTCTCCCTATCAATCTCAATGCACGTGTGAAAATGGCGGCGACGCGCGGCTCCTTATATAGAATCCGAGTCTCGCGAGAATCCGACAGCGTCATGATGACGTTCGGGCGCGCTCGGGTTAACCGAGCAAGGCGGGAAGATCCGAGTCGCTCGGACCCGTGAAAAAAAAAGTGAAGTTCGTGCGGGTTCGGATTCAAAGAAACCGAACCCGCTCATCTCTAGTATAAACACCAAAGTGATTTATTCAAAGGATCGGTTCCATATAACTTCATGTCACAAAAAAATTGGAAAGGTGATCCTTTTAATTAATCAGTTTGGTGTTTATACTGATTACGCAAGTCTGGAGAGTGCTATCTTTTTCCACTGCTTGTGGAGAAACACTGTATTGTACTATGAGTCCGGCCCCTTGATTGGGTTGGGCTTTGATTTGGCTCCCCAGCCGCTACCTGTGTTGGGTGAGAGTGTGGGACTTCCCCTGTATAATATATATATATATATATATATATATATATATATATATATATATATATATATATATATATATATATATATATATATATATATATATATATTAGAGATGAGCGCCTGAAATTTTTCGGGTTTTGGTTTTGGGTTCGGTTCCGCGGCCGTGTTTTGGGTTCGAACGCGTTTTGGCAAAACCTCACCGAATTATTTTTGTCGGATTCGGGTGTGTTTTGGATTCGGGTGTTTTTTTCCAAAAACACTAAAAAACTGCTTAAATCATAGAATTTGGGGGTCATTTTGATCCCAAAGTATTATTAACCTCAAAAAACATAATTTACACTCATTTTCAGTCTATTCTGAATACCTCACACCTCACAATATTATTTTTAGTCCTAAAATTTGCACCGAGGTCGCTGTGTGAGTAAGATAAGCGACCCTAGTGGCCGACACAAACACCGGGCCCATCTAGGAGTGGCACTGCAGTGTCACGCAGGATGGCCCTTCCAAAAAACCCTCCCCAAACAGCACATGACGCAAAGAAAAAAAGAGGCGCAATGAGGTAGCTGTGTGAGTAAGATTAGCGACCCTAGTGGCCGACACAAACACCGGGCCCATCTAGGAGTGGCACTGCAGTGTCACGCAGGATGGCCCTTCCAAAAAACCCTCCCCAAACAGCACATGACGCAAAGAAAAAAAGAGGCGCAATGAGGTAGCTGACTGTGTGAGTAAGATTAGCGACCCTAGTGGCCGACACAAACACCGGGCACATCTAGGAGTGGCACTGCAGTGTCACGCAGGATGTCCCTTCCAAAAAACCCTCCCCAAACAGCACATGACGCAAAGAAAAAAAGAGGCGCAATGAGGTAGCTGTGTGAGTAAGATTAGCGACCCTAGTGGCCGACACAAACACCGGGCACATCTAGGAGTGGCACTGCAGTGTCACGCAGGATGTCCCTTCCAAAAAACCCTCCCCAATCAGCACATGATGCAAAGAAAAAGAAAAGAAAAAAGAGGTGCAAGATGGAATTATCCTTGGGCCCTCCCACCCACCCTTATGTTGTATAAACAAAACAGGACATGCACACTTTAACCAACCCATCATTTCAGTGACAGGGTCTGCCACACGACTGTGACTGATATGACGGGTTGGTTTGGACCCCCCCCAAAAAAGAAGCAATTAATCTCTCCTTGCACAAACTGGCTCTACAGAGGCAAGATGTCCACCTCATCTTCACCCTCCGATATATCACCGTGTACATCCCCCTCCTCACAGATTATCAATTCGTCCCCACTGGAATCCACCATCTCAGCTCCCTGTGTACTTTGTGGAGGCAATTGCTGCTGGTCAATGTCTCCGCGGAGGAATTGATTATAATTCATTTTAATGAACATCATCTTCTCCACATTTTCTGGATGTAACCTCGTACGCCGATTGCTGACAAGGTGAGCGGCGGCACTAAACACTCTTTCGGAGTACACACTTGTGGGAGGGCAACTTAGGTAGAATAAAGCCAGTTTGTGCAAGGGCCTCCAAATTGCCTCTTTTTCCTGCCAGTATAAGTACGGACTGTGTGACGTGCCTACTTAGATGCGGTCACTCATATAATCCTCCACCATTCTATCAATGTTGAGAGAATCACATGCAGTGACAGTAGACGACATGTCCGTAATCGTTGTCAGGTCCTTCAGTCCGGACCAGATGTCAGCATCAGCAGTCGCTCCAGACTGCCCTGCATCACCGCCAGCGGGTGGGCTCGGAATTCTGAGCCTTTTCCTCGCACCCCCAGTTGCGGGAGAATGTGAAGGAGGAGATGTTGACAGGTCGCGTTCCGCTTGACTTGACAATTTTGTCACCAGCAGGTCTTTCAACCCCAGCAGACCTGTGTCTGCCGGAAAGAGAGATCCAAGGTAGGCTTTAAATCTAGGATCGAGCACGGTGGCCAAAATGTAGTGCTCTGATTTCAACAGATTGACCACCCGTGAATCCTTGTTAAGCGAATTAAGGGCTGCATCCACAAGTCCCACATGCCTAGCGGAATCGCTCCGTGTTAGCTCCTCCTTCAATGCCTCCAGCTTCTTCTGCAAAAGCCTGATGAGGGGAATGACCTGACTCAGGCTGGCAGTGTCTGAACTGACTTCACGTGTGGCAAGTTCAAAGGGCATCAGAACCTTGCACAACGTTGAAATCATTCTCCACTGCACTTGAGACAGGTGCATTCCACCTACTATATCGTGCTCAATTGTATATAGGCTTGAATGGCCTTTTGCTGCTCCTCCAACCTCTGAAGCATATAGAGGGTTGAATTCCACCTCGTTACCACTTCTTGCTTCAGATGATGGCAGGGCAGGTTCAGTAGTTTTTGGTGGTGCTCCAGTTTTCTGTACGTGGTGCCTGTACGCCGAAAGTGTCCCGCAATTCTTCTGGCCACCGACAGCATCTCTTGCACGCCCCTGTCGTTTTTTAAAAAATTCTGCACCACCAAATTCAAGGTATGTGCAAAACATGGGACGTGCTGGAATTGGCCCAGATTTAATGCACACACAATATTGCTGGCGTTGTCCGATGCCACAAATCCACAGGAGAGTCCAATTGGGGTAAGCCATTCCGCGATGATCTTCCTCAGTTGCCGTAAGAGGTTTTCAGCTGTGTGCGTATTCTGGAAAGCGGTGATACAAATCGTAGCCTGCCTAGGAAAGAGTTGGCGTTTGCGAGATGCTGCTACTGGTGCCGCCGCTGCTGTTCTTGCGGCGGGAGTCCATACATCTACCCAGTGGGCTGTCACAGTCATATAGTCCTGACCCTGCCCTGCTCCACTTGTCCACATGTCCGTGGTTAAGTGGACATTGGGTACAGCTGCATTTTTTAGGACACTGGTGACTCTTTTTCTGAGGTCTGTGTACATTTTCGGTATCGCCTGCCTAGAGAAATGGAACCTAGATGGTATTTGGTACCGGGGACACAGTACCTCCAACAAGTCTCTAGTTGGCTCTGCAGTAATGATGGATACCGGAACCACGTTTCTCACCACCCAGGATGCCAAGGCCTCAGTTATCCGCTTTGCAGTAGGATGACTGCTGTGATATTTCATCTTCCTCGCAAAGGACTGTTGAACAGTCAATTGCTTACTGGAAGTAGTACAAGTGGGCTTACGACTTCCCCTCTGGGATGACCATCGACTCCCAGCGGCAACAACAGCAGCGCCAGCAGCAGTAGGCGTTACACGCAAGGATGCATCGGAGGAATCCCAGGCAGGAGAGGACTCGTCAGACTTGCCAGTGACATGGCCTGCAGGACTATTGGCATTCCTGGGGAAGGAGGAAATTGACACTGAGGGAGTTGGTGGGGTGGTTTGCGTGAGCTTGGTTACAAGAGGAAGGGATTTACTGGTCAGTGGACTGCTTCCGCTGTCACCCAAAGTTTTTGAACTTGTCACTGACTTATTATGAATGCGCTGCAGGTGACGTATAAGGGAGGATGTTCCGAGGTGGTTAACGTCCTTACCCCTACTTATTACAGCTTGACAAAGGGAACACACGGCTTGACACCTGTTGTCCGCATTTCTGGTGAAATACCTCCACACCGAAGAGCTGATTTTTTTGGTATTTTCACCTGGCATGTCAACGGCCATATTCCTCCCACGGACAACAGGTGTCTCCCCGGGTGCCTGACTTAAACAAACCACCTCACCATCAGAATCCTCCTGGTCAATTTCCTCCCCAGCGCCAGCAACACCCATATCCTCCTCATCCTGGTGTACTTCAACACTGACATCTTCAATCTGACTATCAGGAACTGGACTGCGGGTGCTCCTTCCAGCACTTGCAGGGGGCGTGCAAATGGTGGAAGGCGCATGCTCTTCACGTCCAGTGTTGGGAAGGTCAGGCATCGCAACCGACACAATTGGACTCTCCTTGTGGATTTGGGATTTCAAAGAACGCACAGTTCTTTGCGGTGCTTTTGCCAGCTTGAGTCTTTTCAGTTTTCTAGCGAGAGGCTGAGTGCTTCCATCCTCATGTGAAGCTGAACCACTAGCCATGAACATAGGCCAGGGCCTCAGCCGTTCCTTGCCACTCCGTGTGGTAAATGGCATATTGGCAAGTTTACGCTTCTCCTCCGACAAATTTTATTTTAGGTTTTGGAGTCCTTTTTTTTCTGATATTTGGTGTTTTGGATTAAACATGCTCTGTACTATGCCATTGGGCATCGGCCTTGGCAGACGACGTTGCTGGCATTTCATCGTCTCGGCCATGACTAGTGGCAGCAGCTTCAGCACGAGGTGGAAGTGGATCTTGATCTTTCCCTAATTTTGGAACCTCAACTTTTTTGTTCTCCATATTTTATAGGCAGAACTAAAAGGCACCTCAGGTAAACAATGGAGATGGATGGATTGGATACTAGTATACAATTATGGACGGACTGCCACGGTTAGGTGGTATAAAAAAACCACGGTTAGGTGGTATATAATACAATTATGGATGGACGGACTGCCTGCCGAGTGCCGACACACAGGTAGCCACAGCCGTGAACTACCGCACTGTACACTGGTTGATAGAGATAGTAGTATACTCGTAACAACTAGTATGACGACGGTATAAAGAATGAAAAAAAAACCACGGTTAGGTGGTATATATTATAATACAATTATGGTTGGACGGACTGCCTGCCGAGTGCCGACACAGAGGTAGCCACAGCCGTGAACTACCGCACTGTACACTGGTTGATAAAGAGATAGTAGTATACTCGTAACAACTAGTATGACGACGGTATAAAGAATGAAAAAAAAAACCACGGTTAGGTGGTATATATTATAATACAATTATGGATGGACGGACTGCCTGCCGAGTGCCGACACAGAGGTAGCCACAGCCGTGAACTACCGCACTGTACACTGGTTGATAAAGAGATAGTAGTATACTCGTAACAACTAGTATGACGACGGTATAAAGAATGAAAAAAAAACCACGGTTAGGTGGTATATATTATAATACAATTATGGTTGGACGGACTGCCTGCCGAGTGCCGACACAGAGGTAGCCACAGCCGTGAACTACCGCACTGTACACTGGTTGATAAAGAGATAGTAGTATACTCGTAACAACTAGTATGACGACGGTATAAAGAATGAAAAAAAAACCACGGTTAGGTGGTATATAATACAATTATGGTTGGACGGACTGCCTGCCGAGTGCCGACACAGAGGTAGCCACAGCCGTGAACTACCGCACTGTACACTGGTTGATAAAGAGATAGTAGTATACTCGTAACAACTAGTATGACGACGGTATAAAGAATGAAAAAAAAACCACGGTTAGGTGGTATATATTATAATACAATTATGGTTGGACGGACTGCCTGCCGAGTGCCGACACAGAGGTAGCCACAGCCGTGAACTACCGCACTGTACACTGGTTGATAAAGAGATAGTAGTATACTCGTAACAACTAGTATGACGACGGTATAAAGAATGAAAAAAAAACCACGGTTAGGTGGTATATATTATAATACAATTATGGATGGACGGACTGCCTGCCGAGTGCCGACACAGAGGTAGCCACAGCCGTGAACTACCGCACTGTACTGTGTCTGCTGCTAATATAGACTGGTTGATAAAGAGATAGTATACAATACTACTAATATACTGGTGGTCAGGCACTGGTCACCACTAGTCACACTGGCAGTGGCACTCCTGCAGCAAAAGTGTGCACTGTTTAATTTTAATATAATATTATTTATCATGTACTCCTGGCTCCTGCTATAACAACCTGCAGTGCTCCCCAGTCTCCCCCACAATTATAAGCTTTATATACAATACATTGATGTGCAGCACACTGGGCTGAGCAGTGCACACAGACTGAGTCACTGTGTGACTGTGTATCGTTTTTTTCAGGCAGAGAACGGATATATTAAATAAAACAAACAACTGCACTGTCTCTGGTGGTCACTGGTCACTGTGGTCGTCAGTCACTAAACTCTGTCTGCACTCTCTTCTAATCTACAGTATCACAGCAATCTCTCTCTCTCTCTCTCTCTTCTAAATCTAATCTAAATGGAGAGGACGCCAGCCACGTCCTCTCCCTATCAATCTCAATGCACGTGTGAAAATGGCGGCGACGCGCGGCTCCTTATATAGAATCCGAGTCTCGCGAGAATCCGACAGCGTCATGATGACGTTCGGGCGCGCTCGGGTTAACCGAGCAAGGCGGGAAGATCCGAGTCGCTCGGACCCGTGAAAAAAAAAGTGAAGTTCGTGCGGGTTCGGATTCAAAGAAACCGAACCCGCTCATCTCTAATATATATATGAAAAAAATAAAGTCGCGCATTAAAACAATATAGTCTCTAAGATATATCCGTCCAAATGTATTATTGCTGCAGTCCTCCTTCAGGAGTAAACCTGTACTCCTCAGCACATGTGAAAAAGAAAACTATGGAGGGCGCAATGGTGAGTGTAATCATCAAAAGTGCTTTACTGGCAAAGTATTCACTCACATACATTGAAAGTAAAAGGTAACCAGCGCAGTGTAGACAGCTTGTGTAGCCTCCGGATGGCATACACCGATGTACAACGTTGCTCTAGAGATACCAACAGCCGCTCTGGACATCCAGCCGCACGGACGACAAACGGACCTCACACGCCGCTCATCTGGGCACTGGATCCACGTCACAAGTCCTGCTGGTCACGCCCAGCAGGACTTGTGACGTGGATCCAGTGCTCAGATGAGCGGCGTGTGAGGTCCGTTTGTCGTCCGTGCGGCTGGATGTCCAGAGCGGCTGTTGGTATCTCTAGAGCAACGTTGTACATCGGTGTATGCCATCCGGAGGCTACACAAGCTGTCTACACTGCGCTGGTTACCTTTTACTTTCAATGTATGTGAGTGAATACTTTGCCAGTAAAGCACTTTTGATAATTACACTCACCATTGCGCCCTCCATTGTTTTCTTTTTCACATATATTATAGTGATGAGCGGGTCCGAGGCATACTCGGATTCTCCCGTATGGCTCGGTTAATCTGAGCGCGCCCGAACGTCATCATCCCGCTGTCGGATTCTCACGAGATTCGGATTCTATATAAGCAGCCGCGCGTCGCCGCCATTTTCACTGGTGCATTGGAAATGTTAGGGAGAGGACGTGGCTGGCGTCCTCTCCGTTTATTAATAATATTTGTGCTGCTTATTGCTTAATTGTGGGGACTGGGGAGCAGCTGTATTATATAGGAGGAGTACAGTGCAGAGTTTTGCTGACAGTGACCACCAGTATACGTTGTCTGCATGAAAAACACTCCATATCTGTGCTCAGTGTGCTGCTTATATCTGTGCTCACACTGCTTAATTGTGGGGACTGGGGAGCAGCTGTATTATATAGGAGGAGTACAGTGCAGAGTTTTGCTGACTAGTGACCACCAGTATACGTTGTCTGCCTGAAAAACATTCCATATCTGTGCTCAGTGTGCTGCATATATCTGTGCTCACACTGCTTAATTGTGGGGACTGGGGAGCAGCAGTATTATATAGGAGGAGTACAGTGCAGTTTTGCTGACCAGTGACCACCAGTATACGTTGCCTGCCTGAAAAACACTCCATATCTGTGCTCAGTGTGCTGCATATATCTGTGCTCACACTGCTTTATTGTGGGGACTGGGGACCACCAGTATATATATAGGAGGAGTACAGTGCAGAGTTTTGCTGACCAGTGACCACCAGTATATGTTGTCTGCCTGAAAAACACTCCATATCTGTGCTCAGTATGCTGCATATATCTGTGCTCACACTGCTTTATTGTGGGGACTGGGGACCACCAGTATATTATATAGGAGGAGTACAGTGCAGAATTTTGCTGACCAGTGACCACCAGTATATATAGCAGTACGGTACGGAAGGCCACTGCTCTACCTACCTCTGTGTCGTCAAGTATACTATCCATCTAGATTCTATACCTGTGGTGCATTTTAGTTTTGCAGTTTGCTGACAATGACCACCAGTATATATAGAAGTACGGTACGGAAGGCCACTGCTCTACCTACCTCTGTGTCGTCAAGTATACTATCCATCCATACCTGTGGTGCATTTCAGTTGTGCGCAGTATATATAGTAGTAGGCCATTGCTATTGATACTGGCATATAATTCCACACATTAAAAAATGGAGAACAAAAATGTGGAGGGTAA